>NW_020956380.1:0-44235 GCF_003031625.1 Empidonax traillii
TTATATAGGTGACCTACTTTACGAAGGCAGTGAAGACCTGTAAACTTCAAAACCCCCTCTGAAAAACAAGTCGTTTACTTACTGCACAGATACACAACTACCCACATTTGAAAGGAAATGCCTTCATTTGTATGACTTTGGTATATAAAGGTGTGCCCTATGGAGAACACTTTAAACACACCTTTTGAGCATTGTAATTCCTTCTGCAAGTCCTCTCACAAAAGCAATAACCTTCTAATTAAATGTACCATTGACTCCTTTCATCCAGACTGAATACGATCTGACTTGTGAATTGACTAATAATGTGTTCAAAAGACCCCAGTGTTTTGACTCTCTTCTCCTTTAAACATTGTATAAATCTCAGGCGTTGTCGTTGTGGTGGTTGTCCAGAGCTGGTTGTGTGGCTGAACAGATCATCTTCATTTATTTGTACAATAGCATATTAATTGGAGTGCTGAGATCCACTTAAGACTTACCCATTACCAAATGACCTTATGTAGTTCCTCCTTTGTATGCTACCAAAACACCTAGTCAAAATCTTTAAAGATGAGCAGAAAGGTTTGTTAGAAAAGCTGTCATTTATTATCAGTCTAGGACTGTGATAAGGGGTGCTATTGTTAGGATCAGATTTGCAATATAGTTGCTGCTGGTCCACTCATCACTAAACCGCCAGTCCTGAGAGACAAGACACCTCTCACTGGTCCTAACTAACACGTTTCTAATCAATTTATTTGCAGTACAGCTGTTTGCAAGAAATAAAAGCAGCTCATCTGGATTTGCACTGATGGTATTCCAAAGGTGCTCTATAACTGCTGCAAGGATTTCATAACTTCATTGTAGGGGCTGAATATCTGGGCTGAAGTGGGTGAGGCAGGCCAGGGGACTCCATCTAGCATAATATTACCTTCCTTTGCACTTTGAACTATGCTTCAAAGCATAAGCAATGTTATCTTGGTTTTGCAGCTCTTGAACCAAAACCCAGAAGGATATGACACCTAAAAAGTGACCTAATTAAGGTTTGGTTGCTCTTCTTCCAATACTGTAAGCAAACACACTCGCATGTAGCATCCTCTCTATGTGTGGAGAGTGAGTAACCACGAAAAAGAAGGTATCAATAATCTTCTTGGTATAAGCTACAGGGAGAATTATTCTGAAGATACTTTTTTATTCTGGAGTACAGCTATAGGCTCCTTGAGAAACAACCCTTGAGATATGTGTATGTATACATATGATCCTGTGTTACTGTGGTCACTGAAAAGTATCATCAGGAACCAGATTACATGCTTTATTATACTATACTGATTAAACTTCATGCCTGATAAAGGACAAACAAAGAGGCTCTGTCTGGGCAAAGACAGAATTTCTGTGTAATACCTGAATTATGGCACCCTTTCAAATGTAAAATTTACCTGCAATCTGAATCATACAAACAGCACCAGCCTGAATTGTAAAAGGAACTCAAAATCCATTTTTTCCCCAAAGCTAGAAGGTCCATATTTTCTTTTTCTTACTATTGATTGCATTGTTATGAATTTAGGCAAACAGGGAAAACAATGTTTGGTTGATGATTCCCTGAAGCATGAAAGAGAAATTATAGGATTTTGGTCTTACAAAGAAACTCTCTTTTGGATGTTGTTCCCACAGCATCTCGTTTTGCCAGTTAACTGCAAGGTAGTCCATCATGTAAACACTTGCAAATTATGAAGCACAAAAGAAAAAACATTGTAAATACCAGACTCAAGAAATTGCTAAAATGTAGAGTATGCATGGACTGTTGAATACTTACCACAGCAATGGAGAATTTATGGTTGACTTAACAGTGCATACACTATATGCCCCCAAAAAAGTTTACCTTATAGAAAACAAGATCCACTCTGCTGTAATTCCATTGAATTTCACTCAGTTGCACTTGAGTATCTGTACACAGATGTAATTTAAGCATTTGGCCTTTGCCATCATTATTGCACCATTATTGAAGCCTTCTATTTTTATCAAAAGTGTGCTTCACATTAGAATAATTTTATTAAGTTATAATTCAACTGGCATCCTCAGTTTGTAAGTAGCCCAAAACAGGAGAACTGGAGATTTTAGAAGTCATGGATGATATTCACTGGCAGGGAAGTATGGAAGGAGCTTGTTTATATAACCTTATAATTCAGTTTTATGAGTAAAGGTTATCAACTCCTACAATTTCTTAGAGATTCATTTCCCAAAAGTCAGGCCAAGATTTGGATACATGCACAAATAATGATAGAAATAAAAGAGAAAAATGGCCTATAGCTCTCTTTTAGCCTTCTAATTTTCCTGGAAATATGGAATTGTAACAAGTCTGCCATTCTCTATCCTAACCAAGCAGAGAAAAGGGTGGTAAAATCTTAAGTCATTCAGAAAGGGGAAAAAAGGACACAGCATGGAAAATGCAGAGGATCATTTATTTTTTTATCCTCTGTCAGAGAAAAATTGGTGTTTCTAATATCTACAAGTACTTTGAACAGGAAATTTCACAACCAATTAATTATAGCTCTAGAATTTCCCTTGAAAGACTAATCACATAGTTAATATAGTACTTCTCAAGCAGCAATAAGTGACAGCTTTTAAGTCCAGTCTGTCAATGAGTCAGGAAGTGCCACCTTCCACTCACTGCTAGGAAATATTCATTACAAGAAATGAAAAGTTCCTTAATTAACTGAAATTAATATAGAGTGAAATACTTGAAAGAACTTGGTACAACTGACTATGCATTGAGAAAAGTAACCTTTTTGTTCCACCTGGTATCTAAGCAAAGTCCAGTGAGCCTTTCCACTGACTTTAATGGCATTATCCTCCTTTATCTGCTGCTGGACTTCAAAACTGTACTGACCTAACTGAGCTCAAAACTGGGTTCAAAAATGCAAACTTTCCTCTATCGTATTAATTATTTGCCCTCTGCTGTATCCATTATGTACGTAAAAAATAGATTAAAAATGTATTCAAACTCCTTTGGAGTCAATTGCATCATGAATGCAATGAGGAAAATGTGATGTAAAGCTATATCACTTTGAAAATGAAGCAAAACATACATTTCTTTGCTTGCTAGTCTGTACCACTAGATTCCCAGATTTTCAAATGACTTCACAGTTTCACCACAACCTTAGCAATTATTCATATAATAGAATGTTTGAAAAGGTAGATGGTTCTATTCAACTAAATGTCTCCATTTTTCAAGTCTCTCATGTATTTTCTGGCAAATTCACATTAGAATGGAAGAAAAAAAATCAAGTTTTATTGCCTTAGTGACATAAGTGTTCTCAGTCAGAAAGTATAGGTACTTTTTAATGATATTATAACAATAAAATCAGACTTATGTCACTTTTCCTGTTGTAATTGCTAATATGGTGTATCTCTGCCTATTGTTTGATACAGAATTTGCCTTTGGTATTGACAGTATTCATCTAGCACTAATGGAAGGATGTTAACATTAAGAAATCTCCTGGATAGGTTGCAAAGCTGATTGCATGGATAATTCCACTAAAAATAACTACCAGTCTACTGGAGATAATTTTTTTTTTTTTTTTTTTGCTATTTGCTGAGCTTTTAACAACTTAGAAGTACAATAGAGCTTTTTAGATAGCTTGAAACACCTACACAGCAGGTTACATTACTTGGCACTGATTTAAAAATTCAAATTCACTTCACTGCAAAAGATATGTACATGTATACAGTGATATCTCAAGAAGGTAAATATATGTGTCTTGCATTCATGTATATAATTACAATAGACACCAACTAAGTTCTGCTGTCCATTTGCCTTTCTGATAGCACCTGATGCCCTACACAAGCTATGAAGTATTTCAACAGGAAAGGAAAGCCTAACCTTATTCACTTTAACTTTACCCATTCTACTTCCTTACCAAATATGGAAAATCCACTGGTACAATTTACCACAGCTAGGAGTGAACTCTTCCCCCAAGAGCTTACTATATTGGCTAGAAGAAAGCTGAAGACAGTAAAATCCTGCCAAGCACAAGGAAGTTAATGCCCAGTTGACAACTGCACTCACTGCTAACAGATATCACATACCAGCTACTGGACAACCTTATCAGATTTGATGAAAGGTTGTAACTTGAGGAAGTCTGAGTCTCCTGGAAACTTTTCTCATAGCTACAACTGTAAAAACAAAGAAATTGCCTCAAAAAACTTCTTAAAATGCTGTAAAAGGCAAAATCACAGACTAGAGAGATGGGTGTTGAAAAGGTATTGGATTACGTTGAATACTGTTATTTTGGAAGGAAGAGGAAGGAAGAATGGCCATCTCTAGAGAATGCCCTGTAAATGAATGCAAAAAACTGTCTTGTTAAAATTACAGGAGGTGGAGGCCATCGCTTCTACTCCCTCTTAATGGAAAAGCCTCATAAACAGACCTTTCCCTCCAACAGTAATTAAGTAAAAAATCCATGTGATTTTAAATCCACATTTTTGCCCGTAGAGTGCTGAGCACATTCTCTAAATTCAATGAATAAAAAAGTATGGTAGCCTCAAGTTAAGCAAGTGCACTTAGTTTACCAATATCGTATTAGAAAAGCATCAAAAGGACAATTCACACGCAGAGTATGCTATCCAATTCTTTGCAGTGACAACATATTTTTCTTTTAAAGATATATAGCAATAATCCAATAGATTATTCATTCCATCACCCTTTCCTCCTCTCCCTCTTTCTAGTCACACATACAGTCATCCAAACATGCATCTTAGAACATGGCAATTGCCCCTGGGAAGTTCTTATTTAGATATAATTTGCCTCTCAGTTAGCAGGAACTAAAAAAAATAGTTTCTTTGTCTTTTAAAATAGATTTTTTTTTCTCTTGAGAATGGTGCTGCAGTGTATAAAGAATATTTTCATAACACCGAGATACTTACAAGCTCCATTTGGTACTGAAAGTCCTACCAGTCATGACTGAGATGTGCTGAACAGCTGTGGTGTATCCCTGACAAATCATGTTTTTATCCAGCTCAGTCTGAAGGAAAAGTAGACAAAGTAGATAACAAAATTCTTTTTTTTTAGACCAAAAACTGTAGAAAATATCTGTTGTCAAGGTCAAACAAGTTCTTTTTTCACTTGGTGTCAATATCCCAATCTTTGCAAAATCTAGGTAAAGGAGGGCCCTATATTCCCTAAGAAAGCACACAGCTATTGGCCTGATTTAATAGGTTTTGATGGTAACTCTGTTTTTATTAAACTTAGGATGGTCTTTTATATTTCCTAAACATGTATTTCCATCCTGATTTCAATAATTCTCAGCTGTGTTTTTGGGGGTAGTGCATTTTATGCTATAGCCCACTGGGGTAAATTATTCTTCTGATTCTAGAAAATTCCAGATAATGTGTCTATGTATACAAGAGAAAGCTTTGTACATTAATTGCTTACAAAACAGAAAACAATGGACTGTGTTCTTTTAAAGGCTCAGGATCCATGGGGAAATATATTTTGGTTGTCTTTTAAAATAAGATAATGACATCTTCAAGTATATTAGTAGACATACTACAGGTAAAATCAAAAGGCTTTGATATAATAGAACTTGGATAAACTTCACTTTCTGCCTAGTAAAGATAATTTTTAAACAGTTTTCAGGAACATATATATCCACGACAACAATATTGCAATATCATCTCACTCCACCCTCTGCCAAACTGCTTAGTTTGGTAATGGTATGGAAACACACACTTTATATTTTACCTTACATGAGTGAACAATCAAACAGTGTATAGTGATATTACTGTGTAGATGAAATAAAACAGAGCGGAGCAGTAGATCTCAGGGAGATCTCATCAGTGTGTATAGATACCTAAAGGGTGTAAAGAAGGTGGAGCCAGGTTTTTTTCAGCAGTACCCAGTGACAGGACAAGAGGGTACAAAGGGAAGCACAAGAGGCTCCATGTGCACATCAGAAAACATTTTTTCACTGTGAGGATGACCAAACACAGGCAAAAGTGCCCAGGGAAATTGTGGAATCTTTGTCCTTGGAGAGATCCAGAAGCTATCATCTGAACAGGTTTGGGTTTTTTTTTTAATTTTATTTTGGTTTTCCTGTTTTCTACAGCTAACTCCAGTTAACAGAGCTGTCCACTACACTTGTATGCCAAAACAAAATACATGCTGCTAAACCTGTATCACCCCTCTCAGGATAAAAAGCTGTGATCTGGGGAAAAAAATAAACAGTCCCCTACAATTTCTGGAGTCTCTTCTACTATTATTATCAGTAACTTTAAGCTGTTTATTAGTGTCAGTGTCAGGTTCCAAATCTGTGAAGGCAGACATATCAATCACATATAGCAGTGATGACAGTAGCTGCAAATCCGGGGAAAGTGCATTAACTGCCAAGGCCTCCCACACACGCAAAAACATTTAACAAAAACTGCTGATTAACTCATTCCCAACACAGTCATTTATACTCCACCACTGACCACATTTCAGGAGTAATTTCCATTACCATAATAAGTATGCTATAGGACCTGCTCAAACAGTTCACAGTCTCCTTGCAACATTATAATACTGAACACAAAAGGCAAGGAAGAGGTTCTGCAGAACATTCCAGGATCCCTTAGAAAATATGTAACAACAGCCATGACAAAATTTCAGTTATCCAAACCATAAATACACCCTGTCTGAGAGACCTTATTGTGGCCCTTCAAATAGGTCACAGAAGTTCATACTTTGTTCCCCAACTATTTCCTTTATCACATTTAATCTGTGTATAAATATCCTCATCCACAGCATGGGATCCCTCCTGGGGCTTCTTTACAGCTTGCTTTTTTATTATTCCTATGCAAGAACAACCACTAGGTTGTTTTGACTGTGAAGGTATTAGTCTTTAATTTTCTTCCAATGCCTGAATATCCTTACAGGAAATCCTGAGGGTTTATTCATTAGTCACATGTGTTATTCACAAGATTCTACGGCTCTTTCTATGATTTTCATAAACTACAATTTAAAATATTCTGAAAAATGGTTGAACAATCAGGAAAATTATGTAATTTCATGTCCTGTCTTTCTGTTTGATCGCTACCTGCTTTTCTTTCCTGGTAAATGAGCTGGCTAATTCTTTGCAGGCTGTGTTCCAGAAGCAGCTCTTGAGGAAGATCTTCTGTCAGATCTAGGAAGTCTAATAAATCAGCATCTGAAAATCATAGCATGCAGAAGTGTGGAATGCATGGGCCTTTACAGAATTGCACGTAAAAGAATAATTTAGCTGTCAACTCCCCAACTCTCGACCAGTTGAAGTATTCTTGACTGGTACTCTTTTTGACTGTTAAGATCATCACAAATTTTCCATTTCATTGTAAAGTCACTCAAGGAAACAGAATGAGTACCTTGTATATCTCTTAATAACAACTGAGTTTCCTCAGAGGACAACAGCAGTCTTAGAAGAAATTCAACGTGCTGTCACAAAATCTCCCCTAAACTGTTGCAAGGCACACCAGTAGGTTATCGGAAAGAGTGCAGGTTTTCATGCAAGGTGATCAGAGAAGCTAGTATTTATACTGTGGATACAGCCATTGACCATAACTGAATTCCAAGAAAGGAGAAAAAGGCTATAAAGCCCACTGGAAGACATATGTTAAGATGCAGCAAAAATTAAGGAAGACACAGAAAACGAGCAATCAGTTCAGAACTCATAGACTTTAATAGCTCCTAAAGAGTTTAAGGCCAGAGGACATGATTAAGTCATCTGCTGAAACCACCCTTATGTCTCAAGATTTTATATTTCCTTAGAACCCACACAATAAGGTGAAAAACTGTGCTTACTTTTCTCTTAGAAAAAGATCCGAAGTTGAATTTGAGACAGTACATGAAGAAATCACTTTTACTATGTGGATTTTCTTCCCTGTGCTTAGTCATCTTCACTGTAAAAATATTGTGACTTAATTCCACGGTTAAATTGCCTGGCTTTAAATACTAGTCATGTACTTATTTTTCATCTTTTCTCTGGTAGATAAAGAAAGAATTAAGGAGTCAGCAGTGCTTTGTCCCATAGACACCTAAACATTAAGGTGCTCAAATAAAGTTTCTTTGGTGTTTTTTACTGCAATGAGAGATGAAGCCTCCCTCAAAGTGATCAGACAGCCCTTTTAGTTTATGGAAGAGTTGAACCATGGTTGTTATGGACAAAAAGGTGATGAGGTTACAGTTTTATTTCACACTGGTAGGCCCTTACCATGAAAGTCGAACACAGTAAAGATAAATAGATGACACATGAGCTGAAGAGAAGGAAGAATATAAAAAAGATAACTAAAACTAAGTGGGTGAATAGCAACAGCTGAAAAGAAGGAAGAAGAATGAAAAATACATTGCACTACTTAAACCTTATATTAAGCTTTTAAGTTCTTAAGTTCACTTTGAGAAGAATAATTTGACTTGGGGAGAAAAAAAAACCACCTTTCTAAATTTGTATCTCATTTCCTTGTTACACCAGAATTTCTTTCAAGGTAGCACATGTTCTGGATTAGAAACATTCATTGATTCAAGTTGGTGTTACAAGCAATGGATTATAGCCACCTTATTAATAACAATTACTACCTTCTGAAGCTACAGCCAGTCTATCTATTTGTTATGATATTCGTTAATAAGGCGAACATTTCTCTCAGCCTTCCTTGGCTATTGCTGCCAGAGACAAGAGAAACACTCATCAAATGCACCAGTCCTCTCAATGAGACACGCTTTATGTCCCGTGGTTATACACCTGCGCAGCATCAACAGCATCGTCAGTGTTGGCAATACAAAAAGTGCGTGGAAGTACAAGACTGCTTCTTCTAAATTTTCTGGGTTTGAAATCTAATTTGATTTGCATGCACAGCTAGATTATGAGCAAAACACCTCGTGGGGCAAAGGTCTAGCCAGAGTTAATTTTTGTGTCTTGTATGGGAAGAAAGCTTCAGGACTACCTCATCTCTGAATTCAAAAAATTACTTAAAAGATTATTTTACAGGAAGATTCTAAAAAATTTCTTTACAACGGAAGTTGTTTCACTCCATCTTTTTAAATGGCAGCTGTTTATATGGCTACAGACCATTACACTCATAATTTCCTACACTGTTCCGCTAACCAGAACCACTCTAGTGCAGAAGCTATGCAGATTCACTAATGAGATGCTAAACGTAAACTAGTCTCAACTCTGCCCACAGTGCTAAGACCACAAATAAAGTAGGTTTTATCTCTGCAATTATAGGATTGTATGCATGTAAATGTGTGGATATGTCTTAAGATAATTAAGGGGAAATGGTCAAAAACTGTGGCTAAGGTATTCATATAGTACACATTAAGACAGGTGTATTTATTGACACACTTTTTTCACATATTGTTGAATACCAAATGATATGCCTGAACCCTGAAGATTCAGTGCTAGTATAAAATATGTCTCAGGTTGAGTATTTAGTTCATGTAAACAGAATAGTAAGGAAGAAATAAATCAGCATTGCCAGGCAAAGGAACATAGCTATTTCTGCAGCCGATAAGCCAAAGATAAACATTCCTCAAATGCAAGAAAAGCAAAAACCTGAGAGACCCCTGAGATTCAGCAAAATGCATGCATTAAAAAACATTCTCTCATGGTGCAATACTGAGTTTACTCACATATATAAAATCAAGTGGGTCATCTGGAGGCATTTATTTTCCAAACAGCATAAAACAAGTCCTCATATAAAAAGGCAACTATTCCAGCCATGTCTGCATCCATTTGCATTTATTTTGAGGGCATACAGAACCATGAAGGCATGTTTTTTTGGTACTTCTGTGCTATAAAATACGAAGCACTTAAAGGAAATGAAGTGCCCAAGTGCCACTCAATAGCAAGTGGAAGACTAATTCTTCAGTCCTTCTATAATAACCAGTATTAAAATCTTGATTTTTGAAGAAAACATTATCCTCTGAAGGCTGTTATTGTCATCCCTTCCAAGTCATTATCGATTGAATTTATTCCTATCCTAAAAGTACCCTTAAGTGGAACTTAAGGATAGACTTGTTGAAGCACAGGTTTTGCAGCTGCTGAGCAGTCATATTTTATAACTATTTGCATTAAAAATGTGTAAATACTGCAAAAACTTCTCTACCATCATTTGATATCTAATTTTTTGGGAGTTTGGTTAAATTCTACATCACGCACATCTGTACAACATTAACCTAAAATGAGTCCTGGATAAACACCAAGGTACTTGGCCCTTCTTCCTTATATTCCATGATCTACAGCCCTAAGGTTGTCTCAGAGAACACTTCATTAATACAAATCTCATATTTTGCCACCATCTTGTCATTTACCTCATGGTGGGAGAAAAGTGCTGCCAAATAGCTTACTGAGCTTTCGTACATTTTCTCACAGATATGGCTTAATTTAACATATCCCTTGGTTCTTTTTCCTAACACCATCTTGTAAATATCTTGTAAATTATCCTCCCTGAGGTGCTTTCAGTTTTTTTTTCCTGTGCTGTTTTGATGCATAAGGTGAAGCTATCCATCACAAGTCGGAAGCAATGTATCCTCTAATGGAAGGCCCACTCCTTCCAGCTCAGTGAGCACATCATCCATCTTCTTGAGGATGCCCACAGCACTTCCACCCTTGGCTGTCTCCACAGAACACTGTGGAACACAGCTCTTCCCTGGCTAAAGTAGCTGTCTATGACACTCTGGGACCAGCTTGGGGAGCAGCCCCTCTGTGTCGCAGGGCTTCCTGTCCTGTTTACCTGCTGTGGATGAGCTATGCTTCTATCTCTAGATCATTTCCATTTTTTCTCACCTGCTCACATTATTTATCCATTTTATCTTTTATTTGAAGTTATACCTGGTTCTGTAACTATTTCCTTTCTACTGTATTAGCTACCAAGAAAAGAGCACCAAAAAAAAAATCAGATGATTCTATAGAACACCTAAATATTCCTACACACCACAACTACATAATTTGTAAACATTTTCACTTTATCAAGCTACAATAACATTCATGTCTTTTATGTTTCCATGCAATCCTCTACAGAGCTATTTTCAAAAGGTGGCCTTCCATTAATTGCAAACTCAGTTAATGGCAGGTGCAACTGATGGCATAAAGACATTAATCTATCTGACTACACTCACAGGAGTCATTTAGTCTGAATGCTCCCCAGTAATCACAAAATCAATAATCACCTTCTTTTAACAAGTTCCTCTGTATGTGGAAGCTCTTTAATAACTTCCTCCATTTCATGTATTATTTCTCTGTGACTATTCATATTTTTTTCCAAAATCAGATCAGATTTTCTCTATTCTACAACAGCTACACAATCATGGGGTTTTGCATCATTTCAGTGAGACATAATTTTTTTTCCTTTTTTTTTCTGCCAAGAATCGTAGTACTTGTTCAAATGTACTGAAAAGTCCACATAATATGTCAAGTGATGGCTCGGTGGGGGTTATTTGGAAAGAAATTTTACAGAACAGCAGCTCCGCAGAGTTCCATTTTAATGACACTTTTAGTGTCGATATTAGACATGCTATCCTCACCTCTTTCTCTTGGTCACAGGAGATGTTAACTGAAATGTTAATACAGTGATGCTGGTCACACAAGTAAACTTCTGAATCCACAATGTTTGAGCGCATCCAAAATTAGGCAAGATGAGTTCACCCATTCTAAATATATGGCAGCAGAATCAGAGTTACTTTTGGATGAGAAAGTCAACTACCTTTCAATTTAAACTGACTTTGAAAATTACTTTCTCCCTCTTTTCACAATCATAATTTTTCATGTTGTCTCCTTACTGTCAGATGCTCTGAGTGGTTTTTCTCTATCTTTGCAGCTACTGCTCAGTAACCGTAATCTTGGAAATGAAGTAGAACCTTTCAATACAGCTGTATTAAGGGAAATTATAATAGCCTATTGAGCGCAGTTTAGTCAATGATCCATTCGTTATTCTGTCTTAAAGTCTTCTGGACTTTGTAAAATAATGTATTTAATTATCTTAAAAGTCAATATAAGCACAAATGAGGGACTGCAGTGAACCAAACTGTTTAAGATAATTAATGCACTTGTGAAAACACGGTATCAAGCTGTTCATCCCACCCATTATAGCTAAGTCTGAACTGCTATCCTAGCCTAATAGTCTGTGCAAATAATCAGGTATAATCCCACAGTAAAGCATTCGTTGCTCCAGAGATCCTTAGCCTTAAATATGGTGTGAGTGCACATTTTACAAAGAAATTGAACAGGGTAATACCTGTCTAAAGTGCCATTGTTAACATTTAAAAGGTGAGACATGATACCTCATATACTCAGAGGTGAAGTAGCTTTGTTGCATATTTCATTTTAAATGTCAGGAACCCTGATCAGGAGATGATAGAAGAACGAATGTGCATGAAAGTTTGATTTTTAATTGGATCATCCACTCCCATTCTCATGCCATGTTCCACTCCTGATTTTTTAGTTCAATATAATTCTTTTTCTGAGAGTGCAAAAATAAAGACAAGAGAGTTAAAAATCAAAGTACTGGAAAAGTGATGGAGTAAAGAATCAAGATACAAATCTTCATTTTCCCCTCAGAATTTGATTTGAGAGGACCTCCAGCATCAATACCCCACATGGACTACTAAGAGGTCAGTTTATGAACTAGTTCATGAACTAGTAAAATTATGTGGGAGGTGGATGCCATGTTCACTTGGTAGTCTCTGGTAGGCGAGGACTGACAAAGAAAAACGTGTACAACTGACTTTTCACTTTCACTCAGGAAGAACATCACTCACTTACCAGCAACCACACATTTCTCTACCTCCTGCAGTCATCTGATTCAGACAAAAATATGCACTGGGCTTTCATACAAGCAATGGGGAAGGCAGAGTGCTCACACACAGCGTGGTCCTAAGCATTCCCCATTGAGGTAGACACTGAAGCTTTCTGCCTTTTTCAAAATAAACACGCAAACAGCAGTCCTGTCTCTTTCAGAATCTCAGGACTGCATTACTTCAACCTTAAATAGCTATAACTAATACTCATCTTGCTTAAATGTTATTTCTTCTGTACTTGAAAATACATCTTTTAGCCATCAAAGCTTTTTAAAAAGCTATTCACCAAAATTCCTGTCTTTCTTTTTCACATAGAATTATTTCCTTCCCTCTCCTCCATCCTGGCCAAAGCAAAGATCAAGAATCTTTAACGCACTTTTACCCATGTAGGCTATTCCAGCAACAGTTCAGAATATTTATTTCTTGGTTAACTACATCTCCAGAATAACTTGAATCAAGTTTTCAAATTTATTTTTTCTCAAGGGGCGAAGGTCTGTGTCTTTCAATGGAGTTACATAAATATGAAGTTATATAATTCTTGTTTTAAACGTATTCCATTGCTGTTTCTAAACTGGTCATGAATAATATGTCAATTATAGGTATTTATCTTCTATAACAGTGCTATGCTTGGTATAGTAACTATCCATTAAGGCAACAAGACAGCATGTATAAACACTTATTCAGACTATGAATATTATTTATTTTGACCACATATGAAACCTTTTTCATCTACTGGTCACAAATTTGAGAGTTTTTGTTCATCTCTGTGCCTAAGAAAGCCATAGAGGTTTTTTTATGTATCTGCTAAAGAGCAGCAGCACACAGGGATGCTTTTAACAGCCTTTTTAACATCCTACAATGCATTCTAAAAGAGAATGTAAGTGGTTTTAATTGCTGTTGTGTTTTTCCCTATCCTTATGTTTTCCTGTTTCCTTCTTTCTAATGGCAAACGCCTATCTCAGACCATCAGTACTTTCCCAGATTATGTTCCTGCGTTCTTTAAAGGCAACAAATCAGCACTGATACCTTGGCCATGTATCTGCCATGTGCTTTCAGTCCGTTTCCACTCTGCTTAACAGGACTGTTCTGCTCAACAGCACCAAATGGAGGTTAAGCTCCACTGATTTAAAAAAAAAAAAAAAAAAAAAAAAAAAAAAAAAAAAAAAAAAAAAAAAAAAAAAAAAAAAAAAAAAAAAAAAAAAAAAAAAAAAAAAAAAAAAAAAAAAAAAAAAAAAAAAAAAAAAAAGACAGGCATTCTGGCTAGCAGATCTGTATTTTCACTTGGCTTTTTAACTTTATTGCTTTTTCTCCCCATTTGATTAGCAAGCATGAATTTAGTTGGGTGGCCACTCTGGAAACTAGTATCTACTAGAGGATTTCTTCCTACAGTAAAAGTATGACATTCCCAGGTAAAAGAAAAGGTCTAGCACCATTGCACTGGGGAATGTTAGCAGTTTTAAGCCTACTCTAGAGATTATGAAGAAAAGTAAGAGTTGTGATGCAGTCCTCTGTCCCCTGGCTGGAAAGCGTTAACCTATGTCACACAGTCAAAGTTGTAGCCATGAGCTAACACTGACACACTGCTAATATAATCAAGATTTTGGTCTCTATTGTTGAAACAACCTGACCTACCCAGACCTGAACAGGAGTTCTGCTGGAAGGGAACAGTACCAGTGTGAAAGCAGGTAGCAGACAGCAATTGAAAACATATCAACTTGAAACACCATATCAGGTTTGTATTCTCGCCTTTCAGTTCATCTGAATTCCTTTAGATCTTGTACACTAAAAAGGGAACACCCAAATTATCTTATTTCACCAGTTTCTGTCATGTCCTTTCATTTTGGTTCTCTTTCTTGATTATAGTCCCAACATTTTAAGTCTATTTTTATACAAAGCTATTTCAATCACTTTATGTCCTATATTTAGATCAATTCTCTTTCTATAACATTTTCTAGGAAAAATTATCAGACTTCACCACGGTATTTAAAATTGTTTCTGAAACATGTATAATGACATTACAGCATTTTTAGGGTTTTTTCCTACCCTGTTCTCACTACATACGGTCTGTTTTGCTAGTACTATACTCCTGAGAGACTTTCACTGAGCCTTTAGGCAAAGGTTAGTAGAACATCAAGGCTTTCCCTTGGTTCATAACACAAAATCTGCAATTCACTTAACACAAAACATACCTTGCTTGTTTGTCAATCCTTTTCTGAAAATGTTCGCAGGCGTTAGTTTGCCGCAGCCCGGTGAAAGGAGAGGCGACGACAGCACGAGGGGTTCTTGCTCTGTCATAGGTGTTCATTAACGCAGGGACTCGTGACAGTACAGAGTCAAGGGCACTGTCCCCAACTGAGGGGAGAGCTAACCCTTATATAGGGTTTGGGGTGGAAGGATCTGGAAACTGGGAGGAGCATGGGACTAAACAACCAATGGGGATTCGGCAACATGCATAAATTAACTAGGAGCCAATAACATGGAAGGAGGGAAATGGCAGGACCGCCCACACTGTGGCAAATCCTGGCCAATGAGGGAGAGGGAAACCTTGACCAATCAGGGAGGAGAAAATTCATGAGGGGATTAACATGTTCAAATATAATATAACGAATATAACTGGGGTACAAACATTAAAAAGCATACATTAACAGCAAACATCATAAACATCAGTCAAATGACTACAGAACACTCCATTCATCTACGAATCAGGCCTAAACTGCCTCCAAACGTCCGTGTTATTAGGTAAGAGTCCTTTTAGTATTTTTCATATATCGCGCGCCATTTCTTGTATTCCTCTTGCTTCTTTCGTTTGTCTTCCGCATTAGTTCATTAAAATTTAGTCCTTCATTTTCTAAGTGTTACATGGAGATCTTGAAGTCTTCTCAAACTTCTCTTTGTAACATTCAAAAAGATTTCAATTCATTCATCTACATTTTCTCTCCGACAGCCTAAATTTAGCTCTTGTATGATCCCTCTATTAAATCTGTATTTATTAAATCTTAATCTCAGTGTACAGTCTCCTCAGCACTTTCCCAGAGTTACATTTAAAGGGCATGGAAGATCCAGAACTTTTCCATTCAAAAAGTAAAAGGGATCACTAAACATTACCTAATTGATATTTTTCCTGATTATTGGAATAGGGAGACTGCATCTTTACCTTTAAGCTCCTCTGCCAGAAAAATTTGGCAGGCACTTGAAGAATAGATCGGTCTCTATTGCTTTTTTTTATGAAGAAATCAGTTGAGGAAAAATTCTTTAGACATTTCAGGAAAAAATGCTATCAAACTGCATGTAAAGTAAGGGGGGTAAAGGCGCTGCACTGTCACTGCAGAGACTTGGGTTCGATTCCCGGTCGGGGCCCCTCCCCAGGCAGATGGAGCTCGTTAGCCCCGTAAGGCAATCCATCTACGTCCTGAGGACCTCACTGCCACCGTCCAAGCTCGCTTGGCCCCAGCAGATGAACCTCAGGATTAAAGGGTGGGCTCAGTTCTGCGCACACTGTGTCTCACCTAAAAAATCCAATGCGCAGGCTGGAAGGTGGAAAGACCTTCCCCGGTTCTTCGTTCACGAAGACTGGCCATTATACATATATAAAGTAAGGCAAATAAACAGAGCTACACTACATTCAATCCCTGTAAAGCTAGCTCCATAAATAATTTTGTCCCTGCTTCACTTCATTAGTACAAAATGATTTTGGCTTCTTAGACCTGGATTCAACCTGTCTCATTTTAGCCACTTACTTGAAAAATTTGAGTCTGGAAACTCTCTATCACACAGGAGACAGTGGGATAATACCAGAGGGATAGTCCAGATACTAAGGAGGTTGAATTGCCTTCAGACATGCCTATCAATCTTCTTCAATTACAGAAGTGCTTAAAGTAACTTAGCTCTTAACTGAGGCATTACAATTAAATGTCTGAACTTAATTCTATTTAATGTGTTTCCAAATCTGATTTAAATCCATAAAAAGGCCAAAGAATCCTTCTATTGCTTTTACTGACTGTCAATCATCTCTCTGTCAATACTTCTCACTTTGCCTGGGGCAGGGGAAAGGACATACAGCCTTCTTTCTACCCCATTTTTAAATGACCATGTAAAATTGATAAATACTTTTGATATTTCCCTCCACTTCTATTTCAAGAAACGTAAAGCTTTGCTACAATACTTCAATTCTTTTTGGAATTAAAGTTCTCTGCTAAATTCTGTTGAAGTTCTGTGTAAGGGCACCTGAGAAACCATATCAACACATTCAGCTGGGGTCATCTTCTTTTCAACGTATGGTGCACACTATCCCATAAAGCACTCTGCCTAGCACTTTTCCACTTTTTGTCTTGGCAACTGTATTAATTACAAATGCAACACAGAATCCAAGAAACTTCCAAGGAGCAGGGGGGGAAAGCATCACCAGGCTGTTTTTCTGAAAAATATTTTTTTGTAAATAATATGCAGAATATGAAAATGCAATAATTTTATTTTGCAGTAGAGATGTTATTTCTTCTAAGCTCTAAAATAAATCACCAAAAGCTTTCAAAGCTGACATTTAATCCATGAATCCAAATAATTTCAAAGATGTATGATCCATTAGAAAGACACTTTCAATTCCTCATGCCCTTGTGAGATTTTAACGTACAGCTAGCAGAAAATGCATTTACACAGTACGCTTTTCATAGCAACACTATAATTTATTGATAAGGCTTTAAAAAAATTCTATGGCTGGTTATGTCCTTTTTTATTTGTTTATCTATAAATAATAAAGGGAGGCTGAACCAAGTCTTAACACTTGCATAAACTTGTTGGATAGAATTTTTTTCTAAAGAAATAAATAACTGTAACTCTGCAAAATAAAACAGTTCAAATGGCAAAAGATTTTATCTTAGATACAATGTTTGATGTATGTACAAGCAAATTAAAGTAAAAAGAGAGACTAATCCAGCTCTTCCTCTCCTTATCTAGATAGAAGACTTCCTGCATGTGCTCTTGCTATTCTCTAGGAGTGTTATCTTGAGTCTATGGCATGGAAAGCATGCCCGTCAAATACCTTGAGAGGTCAATCTAAGAATGAAGGGTAGAGAATATCTGATAACCTGTGGCATTGTAATACTGATAAGTCAAAACCTGATTTCCCTACAGTTCTTTCCTTAATGCCAGTGTCTTGCTAACATTAACATCAGCTAAATCAGATGTAGGAAATATCTGTTTTATCTTCAGGAGTATTGTATATAGTCTTTCTAGGTAGTCATATAATGTATTGCTGTCTCATCCTTTCCAGTGCAGAAGCACTCCCACTTAAGTATTTCTATTAACTAATGTGAAATATTCATATGTAGTATTATAAATTTAATTAAAGAAATAAGAATTTGCTACATTAAAAGTACAATGGAAACAAATAAGAAATCCTGGATATTAATATGTTCTCTTAAACTGAATTATTATCAAAGTCTTATGTTCAGCCTATCTACGCATCTTCTTTAATGTCAACTGATCATCAGATAGCAGAAATATTTTTCTTCTGAAAGATTCCCATAAAGAAGATGTACCTTTATTTTTATCAAGCACACCTCAAGAATAGGATCCAATCTCCAGATATCATCTAAGATTTTTAGGCTGAGAGTAGCTAAATGTATTCAGACCTCTACTGGAGAAAAGTTCGATAGAGTCTCTTTTAGGACTTAGTGGAGAGGCCTTCAGCTGCACAACCAGAGCTTGTAGCTGCCTTGCAGAATCTTATTTATTGAAAAAAAAAATCCTTCCCTGAAGCATCAGGGAATTATAAACTTTGCAATACATTATTTTATTTTTAGCAAAGGGAAGAAAAATAATTAAAAATTTTAATCAGCCATTTTAAATTATATTTCTGTCTCAAATCAAAGGATGTACTCTGGATTCAAAGGAAAAATCTCTCTTCCCTGCTCAGGCTTCAGGATAACACACTTTAGACATGCACTTCACCTCATTCTCATTAAAGCACGTGTTCTAATGATCCTCTTTAGCAATCCAGATGAAAACAATATGCTGCTACTGGAATTCAGTTTCAATAGAAGATGTTTTTTGCCTTGAACTGTACCTGTCTCTTAAACCAGCCTGGATGAAACAGGAGCAAATTGCTGTAACCAAAACTGTCACCATCCACTGTCAACAGAACCCAGGGTGAAATATCACACTTGCAGTCGTGAATATTAAGATTTTTTGTTATATGTGTGTGAACCCAGCTAGTTTGTTTGCTTTTTAATGGTTCCAAATTTGTGAAGCACAATATGAAAATTCCTAGCACAGAGATGTGCTACTGGGATAAACAACTGTATTTGCTTGAGACTATAATAAAAAGTACTCTTCAAATATAATAATTGAACATTGTTTATGGTAATTACTTGTTAATGCCTTTTCTCAGCTGAATTAGTTTAGAAAAGCATTTTGATCTCAGTTTAGCCTTTTTGCCATTCCAAGACAGTACTATAATTTATATCAGAGAATAATTGCTCTTCCTGAGATAATGGGTACATTTACACAGACTTTAGAACACAAGGTTTTAGTTTTGGTATTCTGGATTCAAATCACAGCTTACTGCATCAAAAAGTAAAAATTGGTGTCTCCACAGGAGATTCATCTGGCATGCTGGATGAGTAAATCTTATGAATCACATAATTGGCTTGGTAATATCTCCTCTGAGTGGCTTTCAGTAAGCATAGAAAAATCTTTGATCAATCAAAAAAAAAGAAAATCAGCATAGAAAGATAGATAGATACAGAGATGATGATATAGATATAGATACAAATACAAGTAATTTGAGGCATCTGCAGTAATCTCACCAATCTGCTGGAAAGCTACAAGTCTGGAGGAAAGTCTATTTTTTTATCCCTCTCTGTTTTTTTCAGTTAAAAGCTTTCCATCAGTGCCTCAGAATGAGTTTGCCAGCTTTTATGTGATATCACAAGCTTTTAAAACAATTTATTCTCTACCAGATCCAGATGTAGGCCCTCAGAAGTGCCAAATAAGTTGCTTTTCCTTTTCTTCCCACCTGCTCCCCTCTTCCAATTCCTCCCGATAATTTTCCCTTTGTTTGCTTTTTACTTTTTTCCTTTTAATTTTTCCCCTGAAATAACTAATGACTCTTCTGAGGATGAAGGTCTTTGTTATCTGTTTGATTAGTGTAAGCGTAAATAAATTATTTTAAATAAGCAGTTAAAATATCTTTTCAAACATAAATTGAATAGAAATTCAGATTTGGGTTCACTTTGAGAAATACATTTCTGAAAATGAGTAAACCCCAAAATCATTGCAAAGAATAATCCTTTTAAAATATGGATTTTCAAACCATACATAACTCAACCTTCAAAGGTCAAATAAATCCAACCACTTTTGTGAGAACAAGGCACCAGTATCACATTGACATGTTGGGCCTTGATCAATGCATCCGAAAACTGTCTTATTAGCCTTCTCTACTGGACAGAATTCATCCTTTCCCATAAAATTTTTCAAAACATAAATGGTATTTGACAGCTAACCCTAAATAGAGGGATGGAGCAGTAGGTGGATAGAAATTCTGTCTTAGACTTGTAAAATAAACCTAAGGTTTGGTCCAACCATGTCTGCAGTTGATACATCAGCCAGGCTGACACATCATGTAACTAGACTGCAAACATTTACAGTCTAGGTTGCCAAGCTTCCCACTGACAAGAAAGAAAACTTCCTACAGTAAGGTATAAAAATCAGAAGGTAAGGCAAATAATTAAAATCAACAGAAATCAGTCAAGTTTTATGATCTGCTTTTGCACTATGATATTGTTCAAATCAACATTTTTGAATGCATAGCTGCTCTTCAGAATCATTGTTAGTAGATGCGCCTTTTACACCTTTATAAGGCCCTAGGAATGGTGACAGCCCCCCTTTTCATGAATCACAGAATCATTTATGTTAGAAAAGACCTCTAAGATAATGAAGAAGCCTTCTTCCCTAGGACTCCAGTTTCTAATTTGAATAGAGTTGGAACTCATTCTTTCACTTTTTCTCCTACAGAAAAGAACTATATTTGTATGACCTTACCCTTTCCTGAGTTCTTTTAAAACATGGGATAAGTGGAGAGGGACAGATAGCCTCTGATTACAGCAAATGCAAAATCACTGAGAAAGAGAGCATGCTAAAAAGGAGGACCTCAGGCTTGTCACCACCATGCTCTGAGAGGGGACAGTGCCTGTCAGCAGGTGGAACCTGTTTCTGATCTGAAACCGAGCAACATCAAAGGAACAATTAACTAAATCAGTAAAAACTTAAACTGATCTTACTCAATCTAGATTTGAATGAGTCCATGTAGGCTGTAGGACAAAGTAAGTAAAACAAACAAACGTAAACAAAAAACACAACCATGACAAAATATAAAAATAATAAAGAGCTGAAAAACATTTTTCTTTCCTGTAATAAATCAGGAATAAAAAGATGCTTCACGCAGTATATGAGAAAGAGAGGGAATTTAGGGGTTGGGTGTTATCAGAAGTCATTTCCACTGAAATGAATAATTGTACTTTTTCAGTATAGCAGTCAGTTGCTGGCAAACAGAAATGCAAAGCTACATTAGAACAATTCCTCAAACAACAACACAGAGCCTGCACGGCTTGATACTAAAGGTTTTCAGCTGGAAATATTACTGATATTGCTAGATTCATCTTGCTGTAGTAACTGATGGATTGTCAGTGGAAGTGGGTCAATATATCTTTTGGTATGACCATTGCTAATCCAACCACAACAATCTCCTTTCAGTGCACTGCTTTGGAGTTTTGCTTCTGAAAAGGTTTTTGCAGTGATTAGTTATTCATTGAACAGTTCTACGTCAAATGCAATAATAAGTTACTAATATAATATGAGGTTTTAGTTTACAAGAATATTTCCCATAAGAAATAGTTACAGTAGCAACCATTGCTGTGGAAATGTCTGAACCACATGAGATTGTACTGAAATTCATGGAAGAGGAGAACAACTTATTTAAGCACCTAGGAAACATGTCTAACTGCAAAATGATAAATGGTAGAAGAAGAAAGACTTTTGAAACTTAACTTTGTTTTCACGCCAAGCTAATTTTTCTATGCTCACATTGTTTCTATGGCTGAAGCAAGAATTTTGAAAATTCACCAGAGACATGACTGGAGTAAGGAGAAAAAATATTGCAAAGCATGGCCTATATTATACCAGAAATAGCTCCTTGTTATTCCAAGAATATTCTAATCAGGAATATACATAATCTGGCCACAATGTTCAAAATCTAGTGTGAACCCCAGTTCTCTTACATAATATTCTTAGAAGACAGGGAAGAACTAAAACAAATTAAATCTGGAAGCACTAAGAAAGAGAGTGAGACAGATCCCTAACCTTCTCACCTCCCTCAGAAGTACACTGTTCAATAAGGTCAACAGGTACCTTTGGGGAACATAGTATCATCAAAGGTTTACACAGAATCACCCATAACTGGGTGATTCTCATCTAAGAATATTGTTTGCAGGTCCTTCACTATTCTTCTTGACTGGAAGGACTGTTAAACTGCCACACAGGGACACATCAGATGGGAAGTGTCATACTGTCAGTGTTACAGCCACCAGAGAATACACAAAATCTAAATGACAGTTTCCTGGGTCAAAAAGCATTGCCTCCAACACACACACACACACACACACACACACACACACAAAATCTAAAGTTTACATTCTCTAGACAGAAACAAGAATTAACTCCAAGAGTAAAAAGCAGTTGCTTGAGTAAAGGAGTTCATTACTTCCTTATACCCACTGCGTAGAAAAACAAGGAGTCCATATCAAGAACATACATTTAGGGATATCAAAGATTGATTTTAAGAAAAAATGGAACAAACACAAGCTGGATTTTCTGTGAAAAATAATTTAACTAAATAATAGTTATAAAAAAAAGTAAACTGTGATTTGGAACATTTCCCTAGAGGCCACAAAATTTCCAAAACTATGGTCAAGACAAGGGGAGACACTAATTAAGAACCCAGATGAAACAAAGGAAAACAAACAAATATCTTGGAAAATGTCATTTAGAAAATAGGATGATAATAACAATGAATATTAATTACCCACTGGAAAGCAAACCACTAATGAGGAAACTTGAAAGTCATAAGAAGAGTCTGTGACCACTAAAATTAATGCCAAAGGAAGAGACTTTTTAATACAGTAATAATGATCAGTATCTTAATTGTATTGGGATACTGTTCAATAAGCAAGGGGCAAGTGTTAATAACATAGACACAGAGACTTTCAATAAATATTTCTGCTATGTGTTTTCTTGTAAAAAGTAAATTATGTGTATACAGAGTGCTTATAATTAATTCTGTTAGTACTGAGACAAGATGTTACAATAGAAGCTATTTTAAGTTCATTTAATTAATAAACAGCTTTGACTCAGCACATCCAGATAACTCCCAAATAATAGCTAGAGGAGAACTGGTATAGAGGATGACTGAACTGTTGATGTGAATTTTCAATGAGACCAAAGGCTCATTTCCAATACTTAATGGTAGCTTCCAGAGGAGCAAGCTAAGAAAATAATCTTCTGCCAAGACTTAGAAAAGGCTAAGTGGGGCAATACCTGAAGTAATTACAGACTTTGTCATCCTGGGTTGACCCCAAAGAAAATAATTGGAATAGCTGATAGGGGGCTCAATTAAAAGACAGCAGTATAATGAAGTACTAATCTAAATGCTTTTATATATAATAGAACTCAATCTAATTTAATATTTTTATGAGATTACATTTTTGATTGATAAAGGTTGTGTTATACAATACACTTAGATCTCTGTGAGGCACAACTAACTGCATACTGCACAATATCCTGATTAATAAACTAGGACACAAAATCAGCATTGCATACATTAAATGAATTAAAACCGGTCAAGGATATGTCTTGTTGATCTCACTGGAAAGCACCAGACTGTGGCTGTATTTTCGAGGGCATTGACACAGAGCACAGTTTTTGGCCCCTAGCTACTTAATATTTTTAAAAATCAGTTTTGGGAAAGGAATCAAGCTAACACAAAGATTAAGGGAGTGGTTAATACTGAAGAAAACAAGCCATTGACACAGAAAAACAAAGATCACATCATAAATCATGAAGAACATTCAGGATGATGTGAGCAACGCCAAACTTTTTGGAGCATCCCAGGTAGGCCATATTAGCTTGAGTAAAATGCTGCTGCATTTTAGACTATATTTTGGACAAACCACTAGATAAGTTTGAACTCAGTATATAAATGAAATTTAAGCTTTCAGGGTAAATTCCAGCAATGTATAATTCATAAAAACATGCACTGAAGCCAAAAAAGGGAAATTATATCTGAAGCCATCAGACACCCAGAGGGGCAATTCTGAGTGGCAGCCTACTTTACATGGAAAATGTGCAAAGACACATGAAGACAACTGACTTAAGGATTTCCAGAAAAGAAAAAACAATGAAATTAAAAAGCAAATTTTACAAGCTCAAATGTCCCTGTATCATAACAATGTGGTAAACAAATGAGATCAAGTGTCTCAGCAAAAAACCTCCCCAGCATTTTGCATCTTAGGGACTCAACATCAGTGGTGAATGTAATAGAACCAGAAGAGATAACTCAGACACATGTTGCTGTTAAAGGAAAATAACAGCCAGACTCCAAGTTTGCAGAAACTTCTTTTGTATTCACAATTGATGAAAGCTCTGAGAAGTTTCTGAAAATACCCATGTTGTTGGCAAGCAACTGGGCATGTTCACCTGAATACTGAAAAGAAAGCATAGCCACTTGATTTGTATACTAACTCAGTGTAGTACGGTTTAACCTTAATCACACCCAATAATAAGTGTCTATGCTTCTGAGCTCTTTAGAACTATGTAATAATGATTAAAACGGCCTTACAAATTGGAAAAATTATACCCAGGACTTATAAGTATGCTACGGATAAAAGTCACTTCCCTATCTTACTAAAAGAAGATTCTGATTACAGGGAAACCGTTTTTCCTTGTATAATGGCATTACAATTTTAAAAACAACAAATATCAAATGACAGTGGAATACAATGCATTTTGATTACACCATTAGAATTTATCCTAGAAACAAGCAGTGTCATAAACAGTGTGAAAGTATAATGATGATAAGAACTAAATGAATATGCAGTGTTCCTGAAGACATTTCTGCATTTACTTATTTTTAACTTAAAGCCTTTTTTTCCACAGGAATCAATATTTTCTTGCAAAGTTAATGACTACTAGAACACGTTAACGAGCTATGATAACAGGCAATAACGACACTATTATTGTTTGCCACCCAGTATCTCTGAACTAGATTCAACAAAAAGCAAAAATGTAGCATTACACTGATATGCAAATTATGAAATCCAGTGTGATTTTCCTACTTATATATTCTTAAATCCCTTTTCACTGATTATATCAAACAAAACAGTAAAACATCAGCATCGGCCATTTCTCTTGTAACTATGCAATATCAAAAGCATAGTTACACGCCCACAAAGGTCTGCAAGTCTACCTAAGATTTGACTTAAATATTATCAGTAATATGTTGATAAAATCTCTCCAGAATTGAAAGCTTATGAAATTTTCCAGTGGAAGCCTAATTGCTAGTATTGTGCAGCTTTCACTGAACCAAATATCCAAAAGAGGATAGACACCTCAGGCATAGTGGAAATCTAACTTTTCTGTATCAGGGGAAAGAGGTAAGCAGTCTCCAGAGAAGGTGATTCAGAATACTTTGGCCTGATGCCTAAAATAGAGGTTATAAAAGATTTCTTGTACATACGAACTTATCCAGGCTTGATTCTCTGCTGAGACAAACTTTAAACTTCAATAAAGTAAAAGTTAGTTCAACCTCATTTTTTTCCCATTGGTACAATTCCCATGATTCCAAATTAATGTACAACTAAAAAGGTTCACACTAATCTATGGTAAGAACTCTTGTCAAAGCTTACTTTGAAGCTAACTATTGGAATTATTAAAAGTGATATTGCACAGAGATTAAAAAATACATGTTGCTCTTGAATCAATACTTTAAATCTCATAGTCCTAAGAATCTTGGAGTAGTTCAGACAGAACAGCAAGACTTGTGTTGTATGCTGCTGACAACAGCAAGAAAACCTATGGTAGAAAGAAATAGATTAGCTGTACTTGAGTCAGGAGCAACATTTATAGCAACTTAAACAACAGTAATCTGTTAGTTTCTTAGCTGCACACCAGCCAACATGTGTCTAACCACATAATTTTTTCCCTGATTCATAATTTATTATAGGCAGAGAAGCATCCATCTCTAGCATAAGATAGACAGCATAGCAATGACACAGAATATTTGTCTGAGGTGACCTCAGATAGCAGCATACCTGCCACTTTAATGGACAGCAGTAAAAATGCACACATTTCAAAGGCAGGGAATTTAGGGCTTATCTGCACAAGAAAGTTCCTGCATAGTAAACCCTGTGCTACTGGAGATGGACCGACAAAGGAGCAAAGGAGCTAAAAATAGGAACAGAATATTCACCATTTTGCCTTCTCTATCTATCTTTTGTTGGAGGTGAACAGAGGTTCAATTCAGACCCTAATAAATGATTCAAAGTGAATGCCAAGTCACTGCCTGCCTATAAATGTGCCAGTGATTCTGCAGACTGAGAACAGGTTGTCTAAAGACAGCAGGCTACCTTCCAATCTGTTCATAACAATGTCATATTTGTCTCGTAAAATGTATTTTCTGCAGGACAGAAAAAAGGCAGTATTGGCAAGTCTTCAATACATAAGGGAATAATTTGTTCAAAGGCTCAAGGCATTTTGGTTGGTGAGGAAC
Source organism: Empidonax traillii (assembly GCF_003031625.1). Taxonomy (NCBI): domain Eukaryota; kingdom Metazoa; phylum Chordata; class Aves; order Passeriformes; family Tyrannidae; genus Empidonax; species Empidonax traillii. Next base: position 26,589 of record NW_020956380.1, read on the forward strand.
AGAAATGCTGATGTGTTCTTCCAAAATAATGAAGCAGGAATGTCTGAAGCACATCAAGCCCTCTGAAGCTGAGCCTCAGGTCTGAAGTTTTATGGGTTCATAAAATTCCAACCATGCTCACAGTTTTACAAAACTCCAGCTCACTTTGCATGAGCATGATGTAGACAAAGAATCACATTCACTCCTAAAATATACATACTCTTTTCTGACAGGACTCAGAAACCTTATTCTGACTTTCAGCACATATAAGAATCATGTATAAAAAATACTGATTTTAAAAGCATTGATGTCTTATAAGCTGAACAGTCATAATTCCTTCTTAGAACCTGTGACTGGAAATACTTTATGTAGCTTTGCAATTAATGATTCTGTCAACTATTGGGATGAAAAGTAAAAAGAAATTTCAGGATATTTGAACAGCTCATTATCATATCCAGTTTTGGATGCTTTTTAATCATTGAACATTTTTGAGATGGAAAATTCCATTGCCTTGTCATACCAGAAATCTAGTTTATGACCAGTTACTTTACTTTTTGGATAAATAATAGGATTATTCCAATGTGAATATTTACAACAGATATTAGGATACAACTTTCAATGTGGTTAATTTTGAATTTCTTCATATCTAAATACAAATTATTGAAACAAATTAAAGCACATAAAATGTGCAGGTCAAAAGAGTATATTAAAGGAAACTGCTATCTTTGTTTAGTATCTTTGCATATTTCTCTGTGTCGAAATATAATTGAATTTTTTCATTTTCAGGGTACTACCAGTTCAGGGCATTACCTGGATGCAGGAGAATTGCACAGAGATCATGCACACCTAATGGAACCTTCTGCTTTAGTCTTCACCAGAACTTCCTCCATTATCTTTCACATACAAGACTTTCACACACAAGAAAACATGTGAGAACAGAATACAGCAAACAACTGCTGGAGATAGAGAACTTCCTGGATCTGGTCCTGCACTGGGATACTTTTGCATGTAACTTGGAGCAGTGACAGTCCATACTATGCTCTTAGATGGGGGCATAGCATGACTACTATCTCCAACAAATCCTCTCTAGCATCACTGATTTTAAAACCAGTATTTCTTGTTCCCAAAAACCAGCATGTCAGCCAATCTCTGCTGGATACCTCCACTCACCACACCATGTCATGATTTTCTGCAGGTTATCTCACCTCCATAACTTATTCCCTGTATTTTACTTCCAAGTGAAAAGTGAAAAGAAGAAAATTGCATTTGTTCTTCATTGGAATCTATTTAATGGCACTTGAGTGTTAGAGAGAACTAGCTAGAATAATTTTTAAAGTTACATTCATGGAATCATAGAATGGCCTGAGTTGGAAGACACCATAAAGGTCATTTAATTCCAACCTCCTATCAAGGAAGGGACACCTTTCACTAGATCAAGTTGTTCAAAGCCCCATCCAGCCTGGCCTTGAACATTTCCAGGGACAAAGCATCCACTACTTCTCTGGGCAGTCTGTTCCTGTGTCACACCACCCTAATCTGCTTGGCAAACATTCACCCACTTTTGGCTTGGTGAGTCACTCAAGGTTTTAGTGCACCTGGGCATGGGTGGAGGTCAAAATTCAGTGCAAAATACCTGATATTATGAAAACCACTTTAGCGTTCATAGGAGAGTGTAAATTTCCTGTTGAGCTTTACCAGCAAGAACACAAGATGTGAAGTTCCCTCATCTTCACCAGAACCTAAAAAAAATTTGAAAACATTAATGCACTTGTCGACACCATATGTGCAAAAGCACAGATGATGTGCTCCTCATGTCCATTAAAAGAACAATTTATACATTGTTATTCCAGCACAAAGTGCTCAAAAGAAGTGCTAATGCATTGTTTAAAAAGTGATGTCTAGTTTTCAGACAAAACTATAAAATCACAAAAACTCACTGTGAAGATTTGAAAATATTTGTGGCACAGATTACCAAAACCATACCCTTTCATCTAGCCTATTCAAATTTTTGACTAGCCAGTGTGAGAAGAGCACACAAAATATTGAGAAAGAAGCTTTACAGCATATTTAAACATAATAAAAATGGAAAACAATGAGCTAGTCAGGATTACACTGGAGAGTAGTTACCCATTATTAATGTGAAATATGTATAAAACCAAAACAAGCCTTCGTTCAGTCTTCATTTGTAATCTTTTGAAGTCCATCTAGAAGCTGAGATTTTTGGAAAATTATTTTGAAACATTCAAATTTACAGTTAGAGTCTTATGCTGAAAACACGATAATATTAACAGCATTAACAGTATTCCATGTGAAAGCTTCACTTGATTGGTTGGGCTAGTGGCTGCCTTCTTTTTTTTTTTTTCACTACTTTTGCTTTAGTTAGGGGTTTTACCTAATGCATTTGAGAGAAACAGCTATAAGGTAAGATCATTTTCATATAATTACTTTTGGAGGGAAGAGCACAAAGCTATGAAGGAAAAGTTTTTTGTGGTAAACTTAGATTAAACTTAAAAATGCAAATTATGGAATAGGTTCCTCTGATGTTCTTCTCCAAATTAACTGGAAAATCCAAACCTTCAAATTCTAATTGCAGAAGAGAAACTATTCAGCAAAAGAAAAGCTGCTATCACCTGGCTCTTTAAAATGAGTCTTTGGCCCCTACTAAATGAAAAGTGAGAACTCAGGCTGCTTCTTTACATCTCACAAATTTGAAAGGAAGGGATTTAACATGTTTCTGCCACTGAAAAATTCTCATGCAATGAATTGTATGCCTGAATCAACAGGCAGATATATATATGATCAGGAAATTAAGGTGTAATAGATTCAATGACTTCCAGAAGCACTTTTCATGCGTTCTCTGAAAAGTCCTCTGACTACATGGGAAACTGGTAATGATCTCATGGACTAACCTTACAATTGCCACATTTGACCTCAAACTGTGTAGTGGTATGTTAGTGTAAGAGATTAAAATATGTAGCTGAGAGTCGGCTTTGTTCCTTGTTTTGCCACGGAGCCAACAGGCAGACATGGGCAAATTCCAAAAGGCAATGCACAGAGGGTTATTAATTTTAATAACTTTCTGTAAAGATTGTGACATTACTCCTCACAAGTGCATATGAGGCAGTATATCACCTCCAACTACCAACCAAGGTGTTCAGATCTTGCTTCTGGTTTGCTCTTATAACTCTTATTTGGAAGCTGTGAGTTATGGCTCTTTTATGACTCTGCTTTCCTGTAATTACACTGATATGTCTTTATTAGCATTTTAGATATGTGTTATTGACAAATACCACACTGATTAAATTAATATAGGACTAAAAATTCATTATATTAGCAAATACATGCCCACACATTAGTGTGCAAAGGACAGAAGTTTTCAGCACTATTATGAGAAGTCCCCAGCACATAGTGGCATTTATTGGTAGCTTTTACCAAGCAAAGAAATGGGAAAAAAGGCCTAAAGTTCTAAGTTTATCTACTTGGACAAGTTCCTGAACCAAAACCTGTGCATTTTTTATTTCAGATGAAAGCCCTTTAGCTGTTACTTGAGTTTCACTATACATCATTTAAACATACCTATGTATCAACCAGAACGGCCTTACCGATGAGCACAGTTTTGTTGTCTTTTAAATCAGTTACATCACAGAAGAAGTTGACAGTTGAGCTCATGTCTCTACTGTGTGACACCAAAAATGTATGGCATGAGTTCGTCAACCAACCACCCCCCCCCGGACTGAAAATAGTTTTTTCCAGGTGGATTTCCAGAGTTTTAGTAACTCCTCTGCCAATTACATATTTAAGAAAATGGAAGAGAAGGTTTTTGCACAGATGAAATTAGAAGCCATGTAGGAGAAGGCGGTAGGCCCCAAGTGGGTCAGGCCCCCTCCTCCCCCAGCCCTGGGCTGGGGGCAGGTGTGGTACTGAAGCCCCTCTGACCAAGACATGTAACAGAGTAGAGGAAAAACTCCAAAGGAAGACTGCCTGGATGAGAAATACCACAGAAGGAATTCCAGGTAGAGATAGTGCAGCCTCCAAGGTCAAAGCTGGCAGCCGCAGGAGAGAGGAGAGAAACCACAAAGTTGGGGAACTCCTTCTCTCCCCCTCTGTCTCTCTCTCTTCCTTCAGCAGGGAAGAGATTGAAAACTAAAAATCCCTGCCATCTGTAGGAGATTGCTGGAGGGCGGAAAGCCCCCAGCTCATGAAGGAGTCCACGCAGAAGCAGAGTGCATGAAGTAGATGTGACTCCAGGGGAGGCCTAAAATAAAACAGAGTCCTGCTGGAGAGACCTGTGACCCACAGAGAGAGAGACCTACGCTGGAGTGAGACGGCCCAGGTAGGATGTTGTGATCTCAGTGAGGGATCCATGCTGGTGCAGCTGAATTTGTGACCTTGAGGGATAGCAGAGAATGGAAGAACTGTTGCCTGAAGGTGGACTCACGCTAGAGAGGTCCACCAAAAACTTGTCTCTCGTGAGACGAGACCCCACAGGAAACAATGTTGAACCCAAAAGCCATTATCCCCTGTGACTCTGTGGTGAAGATCTTTGGTAGGCAAGGGTCTCCTTGCAGTCCATGAAAGATCCCCACAGGGCCTGGGCAACCCCCTTAGCCCAGGAAGGGGGTAGGCCCAGCCCTGAGGCCGACATAGAAGAGAGAAAGAAAGAGAAACAGTTCCAGCTGCGACGAATTAGAGCTGTTATCCTAGAGATAATAGAAGAAGAACTTTTGAGTGCTGCAAAATTATTTAAGAGACCTGGAGCTCTGGAAATGGAAAAGGGATTGCTTCTCCTCCTGAACTGCTACAAGGGGGGAGGGGTATTTCTATAAATACATAGCACTTTTGCCTAATTAGAATTGTTGTATATATAGTTCTTTAGTTTTTATCTTACTAGTAATAAATCTTAATATTACTTTCCCCAATCAAATCTCTTTTGTCTGCATAAACCTTCTCTCAACTTATAGCAATTGGGGGGGGGTGGGGGAGGTGAGAGAAAATTGGCCCAGAGCAAACCCACAACAATGTATAGTACAAAAGAAGAATTGTTCAGAAAAAGACAAATAATCCTACATGGTTAGCAATTCTACATGTGGAGTAAGAAGGTTTTGATAAGCCAGTGCAAGCAGCAGAGACCATTCTGAATGCACACAGTCCCATGGCTTTTCTCCTCTCTACGTGTCAGTCAATGTCAGATCTTCGTGTTAACAAAGCAGTACACACATTTAGTCTTGTTTAAGCATGGCTGCCTAAATGTCATGCCAAATAATTGCCGAATTCTGTCAAATAAGCCAGCTCTCACAATGTACAGCTTACGTCAGCTTTATACTGGATTTGGAAGAGAGCAGATGGTGCCAGTCTGGTGGGAGTAAGGAGTGGCACAAGCAAGGCTGATCGGTCATAAAGCCTCCAGGTTCACCTGCCAATGATTTTTAAATACACTTGAACCTGAAGAGGGGCTCTGTGCCACAGGACCATAGTGTTTTTCATCTAGTGCTAGGATGTGCAAAGACAGATTTATGTTATCATGCAACTACAACTTTAGCAAAAATCTCTTCTGCCTTCATTCTGAAGTGATGTATCGATAAGAAAAAGGGCTGTTAGAGAGAAGATTACAGAACAGCCCATCAGGGAGGATTCAGCACATGAGACGACAGAGGCTTGAATTGAAATACATAGTGTCTTATAGCTGGAGCAATAGAGTCAATTTTTCTTGCTTTCTCTTCTTTTCCTCTGCTGTACTGAACACCATATTTCTTCTCTGCCTTTGGCACCTTCTATAAATGTAAACCATCCTCTCTCTCTGTTCCTGCATAGGTACTTCACGAGAGAGAAAATGAAGAAATATGGAACTAAACTTCCACAGAAAGTTATTAAAATTTCTTTGTGCCACTTAGGCATCTCTGCCTTAATATCCTGTTTCAGTAGTACGTAGACTATGTCAAGTATTGGCAGGAACATGGGAGAGGGTGGTGTCATTTTATTCTCAAGGCAGTATTTGTCCTTTCTATTTATGTTCAATTTATTAGCATCCTTCTAGCAATTCTCTCTTTTAAAGAGGACCCCATGACTCTTCCGAGTCACTCAGGATGGGTGACCTTGGCACTACTGCAAAGCAGTTGACAAGTGCTTGTTCATTCCAGGATTAACACACTCCCCTTAGATAAAATTCCTGGTGACACTGCCCAGAGTTAACAAAACCTCCATTTCCTCTTGCTGGTAAGACTGGTCTTCTGAATGTGCCAAGATAGAAGCTTAGGAATGGTAATGGGGGCAGGGGGGGGAGGGAAAAGTGGTAGAATGGAATGGCAAAACCTACAATAACCATTTAACATAGGCCAATGGCCAAAATTCCCAGAGATCAAAACCACTGGGGCTGAGCTTCTCTGACTCTTTTTGCCCTCCCTGAAAGCTGAAATGCACTTAGCATCTGGCAAAACTAGGTCCCCAGTTTTTTCCTCCCATCATCTGGGATGTCTCTAAAGCAAATAAGGACCTTTAATCTTTTATTCTATTGCTGATTTCTGGGATGTCTGCCACAGATGTATCCCTAACAGCCTTTTTTCACTAGTGTCAGAAAATGTATTTTTATTTAGTGGCAGGGGAAAAAAAAAGTTTTTAAAAAAAATGAAAATGTTTTCTGAAGTTTCAATGTCATTCTCAGGTGCAGTTAATGGATAAATTACTATCTACACCCCCAAACAGCAAAGCTCAGCAGAATTGCTATAGTCAATTGCCTGAAGATCAGGAGACCTGATATTGCTTCATTAGCCCAGATTATGTGTTACCTTGAAGTAGATAAATTTGCCTGGCTAAAATGTTAAAAACCAGCTTTGTCTCCAGCCATGAGAGCATATAATTCCCATGCCCTTCAGAAATGCTCACTAGTACCCATTCATCCAACCATGTATCTCCTTGTCAGGCCATTTGGTTTGAAGGAAAGCCTGGAGCTGCTCACTCCTAGCTTCCTCACAAGTATTTTTAAAAACTACTTCAGAATCTGAAGACAGAGATTTTATTTCCTCTTCCATGTTTTTGCGGAGCAATGCTCTGGAAAGGCTGCTGCTGATGGCATTGTTCTGACAGCAAGCAGAAAGCTTCATTTCTGTGGCTTTTATTTCATCTGAGGGAGTCACTTGTCCTGATCATGGTACTACTAAGTTGTCCCTGTCAGCAAGCATTTATCTTTGAGGTTACAGTTTTTTGAAGTTATGGCTTTTTCTGAAAAGCAGTTCTTTGCCTTTGAACATGACAAAGTAGCATCATGTGATGGTTAGGAGAGAGAGCAAGAATCTTTAGCCATGTGAGTCAGCAAATGCCCTTTTGTTCCAGTGACCAAACAAGGACCCTTTGAAAAAATAATCCAAAGGAGAATAAGCTTCAGAAACTAAAATAGCCCACAGAAGGAATTTTTCTTCAAAATGTTAGAAGCCACCTGCTGGCTTATTAACTGCTCAGCATTTAGCAGCAGTCACTGGGTGACAGGAGACCTGAATCCTAACAGTGCCAGGCAGAAGGAAACCCTGCAGCCTTTCTGTCTGGAGACAAGAATGCCTGTCCCCTGCCTGAGCCTGCTGATTTTCTGCACATCACAGACCTTTCCATCTGAAGCCTGAATGCCCTTTCTCAAGCAATAAAGCATCAAGTGCAATTACACCTCGTCTTTTTTTTATGCAGAGGGCTGCACAGAGATAACGTAAAGGGAGATGAATGAGGCCTGAACCCAGGAGATATTTCAGTGTCTGTGTGACATCAGAGTAGTATTCGCTTATAACCCCAAAGGAAGGATTCAGTATCTGAAAGCACAACATGATGTACTGTCTTTAAAATTCACTAGCCAGACACAAGCGCTGGTGAATTATGAAGTATTCAACAAGACAAAAACTTATACCATGGTGTTGTGTATTAGTGGTCCTGAGGCCACGATGTATTAATGGAGGCAAACTGACAACAACAGCTCAGGGAAAGCTTGAGAACATGCAGCCTGAGATAAAGAAGCAAATGGCACAGCTCAGCTTAATAACCACAGTGGGTGGCAGCCAGCCAGCACAGTCCGTATGAAATCTTCAGAATAACTTCTGTCAGACTGGAATTAGTATTAACTGCAGCCCAGGTGCAGGGTAACACAAAAGATCTCTTCACACAGTAGTTTCACTCCATCAACATTTCTTTCAAGGTTATCAATACTACAGGCAGACCAGCAGAATTAACCTTTTGTACTGAGGCTGACCCCAAAAGAACAAGCTACCTTTTTTAACTTACCTCTTCTGTTTTCTTAATCCTTTATCTTGAACTGTGATCTTCCAAGACTTCACAAGCTAACTGAGGTTAGCTTGGGTCATTGGTTGGATGCGAAATCCAAGCCCCTCCAGTCAGGATCCTGCCCTTGAGTTGCTATTTAAGGTGGGTCTGCAACAAAGTCATTCAGTCAAGGTCTGAATTTCCAAGAGCTTGGACGTGCTTTGATTGAGGGCTTTGGTGTGGACTCATTACCAGCTCAGAGCTGAACCGTTATTAGGACATGAGGTTAAGGACGTAGTGGTACTGAAAGTTCTCATCTACTTGAATTCATCCAAACTCTCACAGCTCTGTGGAAGGACAATTTTTTTCATTAATACACAATATCTAATCATATGCAGTGCTTTGGAAATCACTAAAGTTCTGTAATTACTTCCCAAAGTGAATGATGAATGTTATAATACTATTCTCTGATTTATGTATAGATTTATGTATAAGTACAGAACTTTACCTTACAATTTACCTTAAAAGTTCCTTCAAGGTAATTCTGGATTAATATTTCTAGACAGATATAAAACATTACTTTAAAAAAGTCCAGGTTTCTGACTGGTCCTCAATAGAGAGTAAAAAGCAATTTGTTACTCAAAAGCACCATTGGAATTGTGTTAAAATCTTATAATTTTAAAGTGACCCTGGTGGTTCTAATTCTACCAAAATAATAATGCAATGAAGTATAGAAATAACACTTGTGTACTTCATGGGCTTGAATGAAACAATTAAGGAGACTGACTACAACATATTTTATAGCATCAGAAGTTTAGCAATTTTCCATTTCAGGTGAAGTAAAAATATTTATGTTCTGTAATAACAATAAAGCAAGATTGCAAATACAGAGAGAAGCCTAAGGATGAATTATTCAGAAGCATGTATCAAGAGCACTTTAGAACTTTATTTTAAAGTCTGTAATGGAAACTCATTTACTTTTTAGAGATTATTTCCCTAAAAATTAGAATATTTTTTAAAAAACAGTGATCATGAACTGATTCTGCATAAGAAAATAGAAACTATCTGAAATAGCTTTCCCATTCTTATGAACTTCTTGAAACAGGTTCAGTCTGATAGCATAAGAGAGAAAACCATAGGTTAAAACAGAGTGAGATATCCTTTGTGGTACCTCTAAATAAAAAAATAACAGAAACTGGGATTTTGCTGTCCAAGAGTTCTCTGTCTTTCAGATGTTAGAAAGTTCAAAGGGTAAGAAAAAGTTTGTTTTAAACAATAGAGGATGCCACCGTCTTGGAAGTCTGGATTTACTAGTCTTATTCAAATAAATAGGAAAGATATTTCAGATTCTTCTAGGCTGTGAAAGAACTGCTTTCCCCTAAGGTTTTCATCTTGTCTGTGTTATCCCATTTAAAAAAAATATAAAATAACTATAAATGGCTGTAAGTTAAGGACTGTTCTGTTCTTCAATTGACTATCCTATGTGTGCCAAAAATTAGTTCTTGACACAAGATACATTCAAACAAGCGATCTGACTGAAGAGTCTTCATCAGAAACACAATTTTAAATACATAAACGGCCCATCAGAGAAAATAGATACACTTTTCCTTCCTGACAATCTATTGCATTTTGGGATTTAAGGTCAAAAGGCAGAAGACACCAAAACAAGAGAAAGACCAGCATGGTTTTTCAGTCCTGTTCCTGTTCATTTGCCCTCCATGCCAGGTATAGCCTGATAGCATATGAAGAATATAAAACTGCCAGGTAGAGTGCAGTTCAAGATATCTTTGTGCTTGAAACAAAACAGAAAGTCTATTATTTCCTCTGGTCTGACATCTTCGTTGCAACTGAATCCAAGTAACGTAGCTCAGAGCTGAAGCCATGATAAAGCTGAGGAAAGGCCCTCACAAACCAATGAAAGTGGATAACAAAGATGAATGGGCCTGATGACAGCCTCCACCAAACCCTGAGTTCCCTTATTTAACTACCTGAATAACCCTCTCCAAAGGCGGAGGATTTTTATTATTGACTTAAAAATAATGCAGATTCTTATCCAGTTTGCATGTGTCTGCACTGTCACTGGCCTAAAACTGACATGTTTTATTTGACTCCACTGAAGCTCCAGAGTTTAATAGCTACCAAATCTTGTAGCATAAACAGAACATTGGAGTGGATTTTAAAAAATTATAATAGATACGTACTGTATTTTTAGAAATAGTAATTTCTTTCTACCACCTTAAAAATACATTGCCAGAATAGGGAATTCCTTATCTCATTACTATAGCATTTCTCTTTTAGCTCTACTTAATATGTAGAGTGAAGAAGGAATTGGTTAATATTACTTTCTTGGCACAATACTGCATCAGAGCAGGTGCAATTGCAGAGGAGTTATGAATATTGCAGAGGAGTTATGAATACAAAGTAGGACAGCAGTATGTTAGTAGGGATATGTCACTTAAGGCTGTCTTTTTTAATTCAACTGCATTACTGAGAACAGGAGTGGAAAATACATTTTACTAGTCTGGTTAATATTTATGTCCTACTGTACGGTCCACTGGCATGAAGGGATCTCTGTACTCAATGTACCAGATGTTATGGGAGCAGTTCTGGAAGGTAAACAAATTGACTCAGAGATCATATCATCTACATACTCTGACACACAAAGCTTAGAAAGGGAGAAAATTCAATATGTTTCTATCCTAGATGAAACACTGATTATCATCTTTCCTTTGTACATCTCTGAGCCTGCTTGGAGATGGAGTTCAATTATCCCGTGACAGGAAGGAAGGCTGATGTCCTATTTTCTGCTACGTTGCAGCCAGGAGAGATGATTCAGTGAAGTCAGTGCCATGTTCTTATGTAGATAAGGCCTTCTCTTTCCTATAAAAAGTCTTTATATTTCACAAGTTGCCATTGAAATCTTAAAATCAGTTGTGACTAACATAATGCTTGCAGCAGAAAGCCTAATATTGCAGCTATGAGTCCTTGTCTGTTTCCGAGGCATTAACTTGCATAACCTCAGTTGATGGATTAACTATTAGCTGCTTCACTGACAGAAAAGGAAGCACTTAATTTTGTGAAAACCAGAAAATTTTACTACCTTGACCTCTCTTCTGTGTTGAGAGTACTGCAGGAGCTGTTGAATTTTTTTTGTTCATCTTGATGGGTAGATTAGAAAGTTCCATTTTCTCTTGTTCCACACCTCTGCACCTTCAATCCCCGGAAATGTTTTGGATTTTATGTCTAGAATAGTGCAAGAGAGAAGCAGGCGACAACAGACATCAGAAATTAGAGCATTCTACTAACGCCTTCAGGAAAAAAAACAGGTAATCCAGAAGACTCTGTTCGGCCATCCAGCAGTTCTACAAAAAAGTGTGGGTGTGTGGGTGTGTGGGTGGGTGTGAATCTAGACTGTGGTCATGTTACAGGATGGCATTTTCTTTAGAGAATATTTGCAAGAAAAAAGGGAAAGAGAGATTACTCTTCAATTAGTTTTAAAAGTACGTCAAAAGCCAAAACAGTAAAAACCTACACTCTGAACCAACAGTCATCTATAAAAGAGACTTATTTAAAAAAAAAAAAAGGGATCAAAAATTTAAAACAGCAATAAACTCTGGTAAGTGGCTAATTGAAGCTATAGACTCAATTTTTTATAATTTCTAAAGGCTCTGTTTTAAAATTTACCTTAAAAACAAGTTTAAGGATAATGAATGATCTTGGTTTTTAAAATTGCAGCATTATTGGTTTTAATCTTAGTTCATCTTAGTAAAGGCTAAAAGACATTGCCAGTGGAATGTCATGGACAGATATCTGTGTACCTCAAGTAATGAACTTGAAACTCCGTCAACTCACTTAAGTACTAGTGAAGGATATATTGCTTTCACTCAATCTGATGTGAAAATTGACAATTTTGCTTTGATTTTGAGGTCCTCTGGACATAAATATAGTCAAAACAGAACAACAGAAGCTAGAGAGTAAAATAAATCTTCCTATATATAAAGCTGGTGTCATTAATATATGCTTAACCAAAACAAACAAACAAACAACAAACAAACAAATAAAAACAAAAAACCCCATAGTTTTGTATTTTCCTGAGACCAGATAGTTTGATCAGGCCCTCAAAAGGACATCATCCTCCTTTGACTACCAGTCTTCAGTCCAAACTAAATCTTTTATCAACAATTAAAAGCCTCAGATGAGAGACTAACAATAAAAGCAGTGACATGCTCATAACTACAGTGATACCACTGGATATAAGATAACTACTTTGCTGACTAACCCATCCTAATGCTTTTAGGTAAATCAATTTCTTTGCTAAGTAGACATAAATATCCTAAGTTGAACCTAGCAACTAAGAGTAGAACTTTTTTTATTCTACTTTCATCACCTTCGGCTTTTATTGCTTTTCATCACCTTTGGTTACCCAAAATAAATGCAGTGCAAACCCCAGCAATTCATGTCATTCAGTGTACCAGTTTCATGTAAAATTTTAGAAATTTGGCTACTGTTGCACATCACAAGGCTGGAGGCTGATCTATGGTCATTAGAAAAGGGTGATAAAAGAATTTCTTGGGACACAGTACACACATCTGATTCATTTTATATTAGATCAGTCACTCTCAGTGTGTACTCCACAGAGTCTGAGGACCTCTGTTGACTTCTACAGAGTTAGTGAAAGACAACAAAGAAGAGAAAAATTGTTGTCACTAGGATCAAATTTTCTCTGTCAGGGCTTACACCTGCTTTAGAAAATGCTTAAAGGTCTGCAGATGAAAAAAGACTTATAACAACTATATTAGAATAACATTAATATTGGCCTTGGAATCCCTGAAATCTTGACACTGCTGTCTCATCTTCACAGATTTCCGCTGCTGAAAATCTACACAGCTGGTGATTCTTTTCAAACCTGCCAGTCAGTTGAAATCAACTTGTTTTTAACAATAACCTTGCAGAGAAGGAGGAGGAAAATGAAAGTATTCTTTACATTTCTAGTTTTCCCAGATTCATAGATCTTTGAAGCAGAAAGTTTCTTTGAGTTTCCCAATCTCTGAGTTTCCAAATTTGTTCAGCAACATATTATTGAATCCACAGCATGACTCTTAAGCAACCATACTTGGTGTCCTGCTAAACTCCCACATGGACCTATATCTTCTGCCACCCCAGGACAAGGACAATATTTCCATCAGGTCTGTTCAGAATTAAAGAAATGGATGGCTTCTGTATTTCCTCACTGCCACTGACATTATATTCCATTTTACTACACTTTCCACTTTGAAAATGACAAGAATATAATTTTTCCTCAGCAGATGCAGAGATATTATAGAATATGGGAAAATTTAAGTTTGTAAGTGTATGTGTAACATATGCTATATTATACATATATTTTAATACAATAAATATGATGTGTACACACCTTTTTCAATTTAAATATAAGAACGAACAAACAAAACGCACAACAAATAAAAGGAAAAGCACTAACAGGGGAAGGGGGAACTGTTTCTTTTTTTGATTTTAACTCTGTAATATTACTGCTTCAACTGCTAAACATTTTGAGCTTTTCCCAAGGACATAGCACCTTCTATTTCTTCAAGAAGATTTTGTCTCACTTCCTAAGTCAAAGGTTCAGTGTAGGTTATTCTTCTAGTTATCACCCTTCTACAACTTCCCATAACTTTCTGCATCAAGTTCACAAAATTCATCCACCGGGCATAAGCTACAATCTGCTAAGATCCAAATTCTCATTCCCACTTTCTGTGTATTATACCTTCCGCCTACAAAATAAACAGTTTACCTTTTCAATTTTGCCTGGTAAATTTTTTTTTTTTTTATGCCAGTTTCTTTCTTGTTCTTTCTGTACCATCCTCAAGACATTTCTCATTGAACCTTCCAGCAATGTATCCAGTGCCATTTTACCTGGCCCTGTAGCAGGAACTACCACATGTGTTGGACGTACTTTGCCACAGCTGGCTAAAAGTACTGCATGGAAACAGAGATTACACGCTCTATGGCACGTGACAGGGTCTCAAATAGACAAGCTTGTAGTTTTAATAACTAGGATTGCAGTCCTGTGCCAGAAACAGAAAGTAAAGTGACTCTTAATACTGGTCCTGAGAATTTAAAACAGAGACGTTGTACTCCATGGTCTCAACTCATTCCCACTCTTTGCAACATCATGCAGATAACGGATCCTCTCTGACAGAGCAGTGGAGTGTGTGACTATGTGCCCTATCAACCAGCTCAAGCAAATGAAAATATGCACAACAGACACAGCAGGTTATTTACAAAAATCCCACAATGTTTTGAGTGTATCCTGGTTATCAGGGATAGGTTGTGCAACAGCAGCTGTGATGCACCATCCTTCCAGTTCAGGCTTTAAAGAACTGGGGACATTCATCAAAGACGGTCCCCTGTGTGATTCTGCATATATTTGTGGCATGGTCGGGGGGAAGCCTGTAAAAAATCTGCTGGATTTAAAGTATCACCCTCAGTTCTTTTAGGAAACTCCTGCCAAATGGGATGTGTGCTGCTCTATGACTTCCAGGGTTGATTATTTGCTGAAAGGAAATGTGCCACAATGACTGCACTTTTCATTGTAAACAAATATTCCCATCCAGGCTCCAAGTAACGCTCCATCTAATCCTATATCCACTCTCCTGCAAAAGTCATTCCTTCACTGTCTTGCTCACACAGGTGTTTGACACATTAAGTGATTATGATGGACTCTTCATTATTGACAATTTGTGGGGTTTAGCTGTTCATGGTTAAAGTCTGTGTCTTAGATGTTAGGGCCAGCAGATGGGCTGCAGATGGCAGATCTGCTGCCCAGAATTTAAAAGTGGCTGTAGAAGAAATTTTCATGCTAGCTTGCA
This sequence comes from Empidonax traillii, assembly GCF_003031625.1. Lineage (NCBI taxonomy): Eukaryota > Metazoa > Chordata > Aves > Passeriformes > Tyrannidae > Empidonax > Empidonax traillii. The sequence goes on from NW_020956380.1 coordinate 41,672, forward strand.
GCACGGTTGGAGTTTTGACTGTGACATTGGAAGCATCACGAAGCAACCTAACTAAAGCTGCTGTTATGAAGAAAGTTAAAGAAGCTGTATTTCAGTGAAAATTTAGAGTGGGAGACTCCCTCAGCGTATCTTGTCACTGTCGCTTAAATAAAACAGCATATGATCCATTGTATATCATTTCTACTAATGATATACAATACACTAATAATCAAAGACTGTATACTTATAATGACTAGATCTTATACTTCAGATATTGTTGCTTGCTCTTCTCATAATTCAGCAAACATGGAGAGACAGCCAGCCGAGAGAGACCTAATCTAAGTGTTGGGAGGTGAGTAAAGAAAGATAGGAAGGATAGAAAACATTGTTAATTTGTTACAGAAAACCAGAATTTCCCCTTGCATCGGGAAAGTGGAGAACTCTTTCTCACCCACACAAATCCTTGAGGGATCTCAGCTTCAGCATGCAAAGAGGTTATTTTACTATTCGTCCTTTTAGGGAAGACCATTCTCTACTGTATAGCCTTGGCTTTGCCACAGTTCACTTTGTGCCATGTCAGGCTTTATCACATCAGGATTCCTGAAGCAGGAGGAGGGAGGTAAGCTCACAAGAGTTCCAAATAAAATTCACATCACAAATGAAATCATAAATTCCCACGTGACTGTTGAACCCCCTTCTACACAAAAGTAACCCTGCTTTCCCATCCCTCAGAACATGTTCCATGCTGTATTTTCCATTTCCAACCTCTTTCCAATCAGCAGTTCCCATCTACCTGTTATTTCTTCTTAATATAGGAAAACTGGAAACAAAACAATTCCTAGACATGATGAAAACAATTAGGCCACCCCTACCAGATGCATGTGCCTCTGGGTACAGACTCACAAATTGTTCATACTTGTAGCCATGCACATATAAGGTACTCAGGGGGTGCACAGATGTTACTCCTTAACAGTGGAATTGCTGGAATGGTGTAACATTGCCACATAAAAAGTGTTTCTACCCCACAGAAACCTTCCCCCTTTCAGGAGAGCAGTTGTGGTCTATCATCTTATTTATGTCACTGAATCTTCCCATCTCTGCTTTCCCTTTCCATCACACAGTTATCAGAAACAGAATTTTAGATAAAGCAATATTTACATCACCTACACCTCTTCCTCTACAGGTGTCAAGCTATGTCATCCACTTTAGAAACAAAGAAGGAAAAAGACACAAAATACGTTTCATGAGATTCACAAATTCTGCCCCTTCCCCTATATTGAACAAACTCTGGGCAACACTCACAGGAAAAATGGAGGACTATGAAAAAAGCTATCTGGCATCACATTTCCAAGATCATAGAAGATTTTCAAATGGCAGCACACACATTAATGAATTAAGAGATATAGTTGTCAGCCTCACATACCACTTGCAAATGTTTTGATAGGAGTGCACAAGGCCTTTGGTAAAAGCATGGTTGGTTACATTTACCTCTCCTCGGAAAATTCCATTCAAAAACAGCATCTGGTATCTAACCAGGTCTTGTCTGTCATCCAGTTTTTCTGTTGGACCATGCAAGGGGCAGAGAGATTTAACTAGCTGCCTGTGGTCGCAGAGGAGCCTATAGCTCCATCAGCCTAGAAGCCAGAACCCCTGCTCACCTCCGACTTCTCCAGGACTTCGCAAACCTTGGCATGCCAGACCCTCCATGCTAAAACAGTTACTCATCTGGCTCACAGGTTGGATACAACTTTTTCTTCTTCTCTCTTCACTCTCAGTCTGTGGCAGACACGAGTCTTTGTTTCAACCAGGTTATTTCAATAAAGAGAACAATGGTCTTTCCAATGCCATATATTGAAAGCTGGGGAAAACCCGCATTAAAGCCAATTAGGGGCCAGATGTTGCTGATATGGACTGCCAGCAAAACCAACCAGAGGTGAGAGGCCTGAATCGTTTCCTAGAACCATTCTCCTGAATATTAAATCTACAGCCTCAGGCTCCCCATGACCTGGCAAAACAAAAGTGTGAGGGTGAGATCTCTAGTATCGTTACTACACTTTGTCCAAGGCATACTTCTTTTGTGTCCAGCAGTGAGGTCCACACATGTGCAACACATACCTACAAGTATTTTATGTAGGCACATTTAAAGTATATTCCAGAACACAACTGTGTGAATGGAAAAAGAAAGCAAAGCTCTCATATCATGAAATGCAGCAATTTTACCCTCTGATATGGCCCCTGTTCATTAAATCGTTGGGCAGTAACGTTTTAGGGGAACGTGTTGCATAAATGCACATACAGTCTCCCAAGTTTAAGCAGATCATTATGTTTTACTGGGAGATAAAGACACAACAGCTAGGAAATTTTGATTCTCACAAAGAAGCAGCAAGGACCTGTTGCTTGGAGACTCATAATTCATCTCTTTTCAGTCTTCCCCAACTACACCACAGGGGGGTTTTTTGCATAAACACATGCATATACAGAAGACTTTCAGTAAATTTTAGAATCTCTGCGTACCATTATAGCATAGTAAGTCAAAAATGAAGTGTCAAAAAAATGAAATGAAATCTGTTTTTCTATGATACCTT
>NW_020956380.1:44256-48181 GCF_003031625.1 Empidonax traillii
TCTTTTTTTTGATTTTAACTCTGTAATATTACTGCTTCAACCGCTAAACATTTTGATCTTTTCCCAAGGACATAGCACCTTCTATTTCTTCAAGAAGATCCCTTTTTGTCTCATTTCCTAAGTCAAAGGTTCAGTGTAGGTTATTCTTCTAGCTATCACCCTTCTACAACTTCCCATAACTTTCTGCATCAAGTTCACAAACTTCATCCACCGGGCATAAGCTACAATCTGCTAAAATCCAAATTCTCATTCCCACTTTCTGTGTATTATACCTTCTGCCTACAAAATAAACAGTTTACCTTTTCAATTTTGCCTGGTAATTTTTTTTTTTTTTTATACCAGTTTCTTTCTTGTTCTTTCTGTACCATCCTCAAGGCATTTCTCATTGAACCTTCCAGTAATGTATCCAGTGCTGTTTTACCTGGCCCTGTAGCAGGAACTACCACATGTGTTGGACGTACTTCGCCACAGCTGGCTAAAAGTACTGCATGGAAACAGAGATTACACGCTCTATGGCACGTGACAGGGTCTCAAATAGACAAGCTTGTGGTTTTAATAACTAGGATTGAAGTCCTGTGCCAGAAACAGAAAGTAAAGTGACTCTTAATACTGGTCCTGAGAATTTAAAACAGAGACGTTGTACTCCATGGTCTCAACTCATTCCCACTCTTTGCAACATCATGCAGATAACGGATCCTCTCTGACAGAGCAGTGGAGTGTGTGACTATGTGTCCTATCAACCAGCTCAAGCAAATGAAAATATGCACAACAGACACAGCAGGTTATTTACAAAAATCCCACAATGTTTTGAGTGTATCCTGGTTATCAGGGATAGGTTGTGCAACAGCAGCTGTGATGCACCATCCTTCCAGTTCAGGCTTTAAAGAACTGGGGACATTCATCAAAGACGGACCCCTGTGTGATTCTGCATATATTTGTGGCATGGTCGGGGGCAAGCCTGTAAAAAATCTGCTGGATTTAAAGTATCACCCTCAGTTCTTTTAGGAAACTCCTGCCAAATGGGATGTGTGCTGCTCTATGACTTCCAGGGTTGATTATTTGCTGCAAGGAAATGTGCCACAATGACTGCACTTTTCATTGTAAACAAATATTCCCATCCAGGCTCCAAGTAACGCTCCATCTAATCCTATATCCACTCTCCTGCAAAAGTCATTCCTTCACTGTCTTGCTCACACAGGTGTTTGACACATTAAGTGATTATGATGGACTCTTCATTATTGACAATTTGTGGGGTTTAGCTGTTCATGGTTAAAGTCTGTGTCTTAGATGTTAGGGCCAGCAGATGGGCTGCAGATGGCAGATCTGCTGCCCAGAATTTAAAAGTGGCTGTAGAAGAAATTGTCATGCTAGCTTGCAGCACGGTGGGAGTTTTGACTGTGACATTGGAAGCATCACGAAGCAACCTAACTAAAGCTGCTGTTATGAAGAAAGTTAAAGAAGCTGTATTTCAGTGAAAATTTAGAGTGGGAGACTCCCTCAGCAGATCTTGTCACTGTCGCTTAAATAAAACAGCATATGATCCATTGTATATCATTTCTACTACATAATCAAAGACTGTATGCTTATAATGACTAGATCTTATACTTGAGATATTGTTGCTTGCTCTTCTCATAATTCAGCAAACATGGAGAGACAGCCAGCCGAGAGAGACCTAATCTAAGTGTTGGGAGGTAAGTAAAGAAAGATAGGACGGATAGAAAACATTGTTAATTTGTTACAGAAAACCAGAATTTCCCCTTGCATTGGGAGAGTGGAGAACTCTTTCTCACCCACACAAATCCTCGAGGGATCTCAGCTTCAGCATGCAAAGAGGTTATTTTACTATTTGTCCTTTCAGGGAAGACCATTCTCTACTGTATAGCCTTGGCTTTGCCACAGTTCACTTTGTGCCATGTCAAGCTTTATCACATCAGGATTCCTGAAGCAGGAGGAGGGAGGTAAGCTCACAAGAGTTCCAAATAAAATTCACATCACAAATGAAATCATAAATTCCCACATGACTGTTGAACCCCCTTCTACACAAAAGCAACCCTGCTTTCCCATCCCTCAGAACATGTTCCATGCTGTATTTTCCATTTCCAACCTCTTTCCAATCAGTAATTCCCATCTACCTGTTATTTCTTCTTAATATAGGAAAACTGGAAACAAAAAAAGTCCTAGACATGATGAAAACAATTAGGCCACCCCTACCAGATGCATGTGCCTCTGGGTACAGACTCACAAATTGTTCATACTTGTAGCCATGCACATATAAGGTACTCAGGGGGTGCACAGATGTTACTCCTTAACAGTGGAATTGCTGGAATGGTGTAACATTGCCACATAAAAAGTGTTTCTACCCCACAGAAACCTTCCCCCTTTCAGGAGAGCAGTTGTGGTCTATCATCTTATTTATGTCACTGAATCTTCCCATCTCTGCTTTCCCTTTCCATCACACAGTTATCAGAAACAGAATTTTAGATAAAGCAATATTTACATCACCTACACCTCTTCCTCTATAGGTGTCAAGCTATGTCATCCACTTTAGAAACAAAGAAGGAAAAAGACACAAAATACGTTTCATGAGATTCACAAATTCTGCCCCTTCCCCTATATTGAACAAACTCTGGGCAACACTCACAGGAAAAATGGAGGACTATGAAAAAAGCTATCTGGCATCACATTTCCAAGATCATAGAAGATTTTCAAATGGCAGCACACACATTAATGAATTAAGAGATATAGTTGTCAGCCTCACATACCACTTGCAAATGTTTTGATAGGAGTGCACAAGGCCTTTTGTAAAAGCATGGTTGGTTACATTTACCTCTCCTCGGAAAATTCCATTCAAAAACAGCATCTGGTATCTAACCAGGTCTTGTCTGTCATCCAGTTTTTCTGTTGGACCATGCAAGGGGCAGGGAGATTTAACTAGCTGCCTGTGGTCGCAGAGGAGCCTATAGCTCCATCAGCCTAGAAGCCAGAACCCCTGCTCACCTCCGACTTCTCCAGGACTTCGCAAACCTTGGCATGCCAGACCCTCCATGCTAAAACAGTTACTCATCTGGCTCACAGGTTGGATACAACTTTTTCTTCTCTCTCTCTTCACTCTCAGTCTGTGGCAGACACGAGTCTTTGTTTCAACCAGGTTATTTCAATAAAGAGAACAATGGTCTTTCCAATGCCATATATTGAAAGCTGGGGAAAACCCGCATTAAAGCCAATTAGGGGCCAGATGTTGCTGATATGGACTGCCAGCAAAACCAACCAGAGGTGAGAGGCCTGAATCGTTTCCTAGAACCATTCTCCTGAATATTAAATCTATAGCCTCAGGCTCCCCATGACCTGGCAAAACAAAAGTGTGAGGGTGAGATCTCTAGTATCGTTACTACACTTTGTCCAAGGCATACTTCTTTTGTGTCCAGCAGTGAGGTCCACACATGTGCAACACATACCTACAAGTATTTTATGTAGGCACATTTAAAGTATATTCCAGAACACAACTGTGTGAATGGAAAAAGAAAGCAAAGCTCTCATATCATGAAATGCAGCAATTTTACCCTCTGATATGGCCCCTGTTCATTAAATCGTTGGGCAGTAACCTTTTAGGGGAACGTGTTGCATAAATGCACATACAGTCTCCCAAGTTTAAGCAGATCATTATGTTTTACTGGGAGATAAAGACACAACAGCTAGGAAATTTTGATTCTCACAAAGAAGCAGCAAGGACCTGTTACTTGGAGACTCATAATTCATCTCTTTTCAGTCTTCCCCAACTACACCACAGGGGGGTTTTTTGCATAAACACATGCATATACAGAAGACTTTCAGTAAATTTTAGAATCTCTGCGTACCATTATAGCATAGTAAGTCAAAAATGAAGTGTCAAAAAAATGAAATGAAATCTGTTTTTCTATGATACCTT
>NW_020956380.1:49237-72827 GCF_003031625.1 Empidonax traillii
GGACCTGTTGCTTGGAGACTCATAATTCATCTCTTTTCAGTCTTCCCCAACTACACCACAGGGGGGTTTTTTGCATAAACACATGCATATACAGAAGACTTTCAGTAAATTTTAGAATCTCTGCGTACCATTATAGCATAGTAAGTCAAAAATGAAGTGTCAAAAAAATGAAATGAAATCTGTTTTTCTATGATACCTTTAGTACTCCAAGTATCCTAGAGCACTTTAAAATAAATGACTTGGAAGCTGGTAGTGCAGTCATGCAGCAGTTGTTAGTTCAAACTCAGGCCTAGATGTCAGAATTTATTTTGGTAAAAAGGAGGGTAAAAGAAGTACCAGCCAAACCCAGAAGTTTCCTCCTCATTCTTTCTACAGCGTTCATTAGCTCTTTAAATCACACCTGTTACAAACAAAAGAGATCAGACTGGTATTATTGCCATTACTTTTACTCACTGAGTTTTTAATACTCATTAAGTTTTTAAACCATGAGCCCAGAAATGCTCACAGACAGTGCTGTACACGCAAATGTTTAAAAATCAAATCAGTGCAAACATTTTCACACCTTAATTTCCACTGTAGGACCAGACAATTTGTTCTCTTTGTCAAAAGCACAATTCTCACACAGGGAACAAGATTATTACAAGAATCTGTCTGTCCCCATGAAACTTGCCCATGTGCAGCTAGTGGAAATCTCATTTCAAAACAAAAATCACCAAACTTTGGGTCAGTCTCTTAGATTTCTCCTGCCTGCTCAATTAGCCTACACTAAGAAATACTTGCTCCAGCACTTTTGCCTGCAGAACTATTTGCAATTCCTGGTAACTTCCACAGGAGTTGCTCCTGTGTACATACAACCACTTCTGGACTCTGGCTCTTTTGTTGAATAGTTTCCTCTAGCTGCACAAAATCTGCTGGTTTTATTTGTAAGTCAGAGTTCTCAGGCTGTTTAAATATCCATTTCCAAAAAACTGAGAGCAGGATCAGCAAACACTGAACCTAGATATATTTCAGAGAGTAGCAAGTTTTCCCAGGAATAATTTCCAGAAGCTGAAGGACAAGGCAAAAGCATAGTAGAGTTTCCTCTTCCCCTGTCTCCACAGGGGAACTCCATCTACATCAAAGTTCATATGGCTTGTCTGTTTTTCCCATTCTTTCAGAATTAATGTTCTTTATTAGACTAACTAACCCTGATAAAAAACAAAGGTGGATTTTAAAATGTCTCCAGGGACCAAAACACCAGGACAACTGTCAAACCATACAGTGGACTTCTATTAAAGTCCTGACATCAGATCAGCAGCAGGTAAATGGAGAAAAGCAAAAATGGTGGAGGACACAGCACAGAAACGGGAATAAGGGAAATGAGAATCTTTTTTAATCAGTGTAACTTCACTACCTTTGAACCAAAAGTTCCAAGATAGCATCAAGGTAAAAGGGAGGGAATAAACAGGAAGACAGTCAGATGACAAGAGCAATATCTGAGGACCAGAGAAGTAGGCTGAGTTTATCTTTCCTCTTATCACACTAATAAAGACCACTGAGCTGTCTAGGGAGCTGTAGAAGATAGGAAAGATTTTTCAGCAAGGCCACCAGCACCAGCAGAGGGGTAAGTACAGCACTTGACCTCACCACATGCTAGGAAGATGTTACTCATTTGTTTACAAGTCCTGTTTTGCTGCAATTCAGAAGAGAAACAGGAGTAATCAAGAAATCAGTTAAATAAGGGGCTCTAGAATGCAGGCAGAAAAAAACATGTGCTAAGGAGCTGGAAGAATAGGGCTGTCTGCCCCCTCTTTGCCACCCACCTCCTGCCTTTCCCTTCTGCTGTGGGGCTGCTGTAGCCAGCACTACAGTGACTCTTGTGCGACCTTCTGCAAAGCAGCACATTGAAGAATTCAGAATGGTCAATGTTAAAAAAAACTCAAACCCTTACTTCCAGTCTTTATTTTTATCCATGCTTGTGCCCTTCACCCAGACACTGTGTGAATAACAACAGCTGAAGAGTCACACTAAATGGCAGGTCGCTATCTATCTTAAATGTGGCAGAACTGTTCATCACCTTGCCAAGAGGATAAGAAAAAATCTTTGAATAATTCATTGAATGGTTTGACCAAGTGACCAGTGTCCCTGCTCTCTTGTCCCCTGCCCGCAAGTGAGTAAGGAGAGTTCTCTGTGAGATTTCTTCTCACACTCTGTCAGCAGCATGCCCTGCTTGCAAGCTGAATTAACTTAGTCGTAATATTGTTCTGCTGAGACAAGAACAATGATCAGCACAACAGCACTGTTAAAAATGTTATAGGCTTCATAAAAACAATCACATCAGCTATAAAACGGTAGGTGATCATGACTGCTGCACCGCTCTCATCATAACTTAGCTTGACTTGTCTGGATGGAAAAACAAATTATAGACAATTCCCTTTCCTTTCCCCCATTACTGTGCAAAGTGATACAATGTCCCCATTCTCTGCCAGACCTCTGTCGCTGTAAAGATAGAACAATTATTTTTAAAAGATAGAAGATGAGACTTCGGGTTGAAAATTGTCTGTGTAGTGTTACAAAGTCTGTTAAAAAGCAGATCTAAGCAAATTGCTGAAGTTCATGAGAACCAACAATGGCAGTCTGTATAGCTCAGCTGTAAGCAGGGAACCGATCAAGCAGCTCCATTTAAAACTCATCATCTGCATTTTCTTGTCCAAGTAAGGCTCCCCAAACAAATGTTGTCTAAAACGATTATAGTGATTCATAAACATCACTTTAATTCTCTCTCATGACGTGCACCTGTTTGCACTGCATAAGGCAAACACAATACTGAGAACATCCATCATTCCAGGAAGACTCTGCTTGACTTGGGTCAGAAATTTGAGTGATAAGTGTCACTCCGACAACAGAGACAGCTTTCAGTTCACCATGATGCAGGATTCTTCAGCAAGGTCTGCTTCAGGAGACAGGATTTGTCTGCCACTGTGAGGGTTGAGAAAATATCTAATTTTGCAGTTGGAGGACTATCCAACTGCCAAATAGACCCAACCAAGCAACACACTTTAGTCTTTATAAAATCAGACTAAAAATCAAACAAAATTCATGTTTTTGTTTTCCTTGCTAAAATTAAAAGCCCAGAAAAAAACCCCAGTATATTAAACGGAAAAGTCCAAGAGGTGTAAAAGAATGTTCTGATTTGGATTATCTATGTAAAAGGCAAAGGAAGCACATGACAAATGAAGAGCAAGAAATCTCTCTCTTTTTTTTTCACACATAGTGAAGGAGGACTTGGTTGTTTTTTCTCCTGCCCAAAGAAATTTGACTAAAAGTTTCTGCTGATGCCAAGGTGAATTAGCCACCAAGCTCAGGGTGCAAAGAGAAAACAAGGAAGGGAAGTGAGCCTTGATCTTCCTTTCTTACGAAGTTCATGTATGTAATTTATTACTGATTGGGGTCACAGTGACTATTCAGTGTCCCCAGTTTCATTCACCCTGAGCTTGCTCTCCCTCCTAATTAAGGCATCTTTATAATGAATGGGCTTTTTTCCTCAAACTACTACGAATATTCATGCAGTTTTCCCATTTCCTATCCTTGGTTCCATGACTTCAAACCCTAAATATTAAAGCTATTGATCTAACAACAACATGAGAAGCACACCAAATTCAGAAGAAACAAAGATGTAACATATGAGGAAAGATAAAAATAACCAGAAATGGAAAATTTATATGTAAATATTATCTGTGGCAGAGAGAGAAACATAACATAAGATAGCATTCAGAATAGCTGTGTTTTACAGAAAGATTAGGGTCTTTTTTCTCCTTAAATTCTCAACATATAAAGTGCTATTACTATAGTAAGAGATAATCATAAAAGCCTCAGACGGAGGGAAACAACAATTAGCAATTTTTAGAGCTTTCTATATTCCATAGGCAATAATTCTGGTATACTAGGATTCACATTTCCTAAATATAGGGTCTTTGAAATCAAAATCTTATCTTGTTGGAAAGAAGTGAGTCATGACTTTTGAATGACAGCAAGAGGCATTGTCTGGCTCTGATGGTTCACAAGGCAGCAAATCTCAGACCTGTCACTGATCCAGATGCAAGTATTTTCAGCTCTGGGCCCTTGGGAGGGAAAACTGGACATGCAGACATCACTATGAATGATGCTATAGAACAAACCACGTAAAATGAAATTCCACACTTAGACAAGCACAAGAAACATTTTTTGTGGTCTGGTGTTTTAACGAAGATGTGTGTTTGAGAGAGATGCATTTCTGACTGAGACGAATTAGTAAAGAGGTTTATAAGTTTAATTAGATGGCATAGGTATCACTAAGACATATATGACAGGCTACTGTGCATTATGCTGTTATAACGGTGATTTTTCAAACAATCGTTACCTGTGCGCTTAGAAACATTAAAATCTAAAACATTTTGTAAAGTAATTACAAGAGCTTAGAAAACAGGGCTCGATATTGTTAATCATTCACTACTGCATACAGCCTTACAGTTTTTAAAATGTAAAATGTTACAGTGTGATTTGAAACACCACCCCACTTTTAAAACTGGGGTGGCTGAGCCTTCTCAAGAGGAAATGTTCTAACACGATTTGCTGTATTCTTTTACAGAATGAGTCCTTTGTAGTAGTGATTTCACAGTTTGCTGCCCCTGCATTGATTCTCCCTAAACTCATCTTGATTGTCTGAATGTAAAAATCTACACCACAACGCAGCATTTCTGTCAGAGGTAGACAATATACAGACAGGCTTTGCAAAAGACACAATAGGAGAGGGCAAACTGGCAGGTAGGAGAGCAGAACTGAAGCAAAGAAACGTGTTCAAAGTTACAAGGTCCGCTCTCATCCAGCTCAGCACACCCCAGACCTCTGGAGCACACACTATTGCTACGTGACTGAGAACTTCAAAAGCAAAAGTAACTAAAAAGCACAACTTACCTCGGAATGTGCCCTCACTACAAAGAAGGAGAACGGTATCCTGGACTGCATTAGGCAAAGCAATGCCAGCAGGTGGAGGGCAGTGATCCTTTCTCTCTGCTCAGCACTGGTGAGGCCACGCCTGGAACACTGTGGGCTTCCCAGCACAACAGACATGGACATAGTGGATAGAATCCAGCAAAGGGCCACAGAGGTGATGAAGGGACTGTGGCAGCTCTCCTCAAGCAAGGCTGAGAGAGCTGGAACTGTTCAGCTGGAGAAGAGAGGGCTCAGGAGAATCTCATTAAAATGTATAATACCTGAAGGGAGAGTGCAAAGAGGACACCTTTTACACCTAAAGGCTGCAAAGAAGATGGACCAGTGACACGACAAGAAGCAACTGGCACAAAGTGAAACACAAATTGTGTTTCAGCACAAACCGAAATGCTGAAACATAATCTGAACATCAGGAAACACTTTTTCACTGTGAGGATGACCAAGAACCAGCACAAGTTCCCCAAAGAAGCTGTGAAGTCTCTATCTTTGGAAATATTCAATAACAGTCTGGATATGGTCCTGGCTAGCTGACTGTAAGTGACCCTGAGGAGCAGGGCTGTTGGACTAGATGACTTCCAGACACCCTACCTACACTAACCATTTTGTCATTCAGTTATTTTGTATATTGGAAGACTGTTTCCCAAAAACAAGTGTCCCTTCTCTTTCATAGATTTTAAAAACTTCCATTTTTATTCTGCATTAGATTAAAATTGTCACCAAAAAAAAATTGTGTTTTTTGTTGTGTAGTTTTTTTTCCCCTGAAAATCTAGAAGCACATGTTTCCAGACAGTATTCCTAATAATGACTCTAATGGGAAAAGTGCAAATTTGAAACTTTGCCTCTCATCACCTTTTTTTTTCTAAACTAAATACACCTTTGTGAAGCACTGTGGCTGAACAAGAAAAAGTTCAGACCTAGGACATCATCGTAACTGTGGGAGCTTTTCTTTCTAAGCCCAGTTTAGCAGTGAAACAGTAGCAGATAATGTTACTGTCAAATACAAGTCACAGTGAAATTCACCTGACTTTATTTTAAACTTTGGTTACTGAAAAGGCCAAGGAGTGAGGTGCCAACCTACCCATGAATCCTGGGCACTTTCTCCACCATCCCACAGAGCAGTGTGGCACACACATCCCCGACACTCTGCTGCAAACGTCAGTCTGGAAATGCCCTGGTAAAACTATTTCTGGTATTGCTAGAGCTCTCTCAAGACCTCTGCGAACGGTAGACAAGGACTCAAAGCTGGGCGACAGATCTCCCATATCCTGCTGTTACAGAGACAGACAACTGAAGTCCCTGAGGTTAAGAAAGTAAGCAGTTTTTTAGTTGACCTAAAATCTGTGCAGTTTTAATCTAAAATTTCAGCTCTAGCTAAGAATTTCCTTCTCCTCTTTCCCCCCCATCTGGCTGTTTATTGCTGATCCTCCTTCCAGCTGAGAACAGTAACTGGCACATCACCCCCCACAGAGACTCTCTAACGATCCAGGGGAAAGTTAATCACACTGTACCATCACATAAATCACAGCAGTTGGTCTGCAACTCACTCAGCCCTAGTGAGGGTCAGGTCTTGGGCTCCCAAATGAATCTTTTGACCTTTTTTTTTTTACTTTTTGGCTATAGGACTATTTTCATTCTTTCATTTCACCTATTGAGTCATTCTGAAGCATCATAATGGCCCATAAAGCTACCATCTGGGATATAAAATGTCAGGTTTCTGAACAAGAACTGCTGCCTTTTCTAGCTTCCCCTGCTATGATTTGCTCTGCTTAGCCCAGGGCATTTCAGAGGGACATCACATAGGTAGACAGACAGCACCTTAGAGGGTTAAAGCCTCTGCAGTTTTCTCCCTGCCAATATTTAATTTATTTCTGGGAAAAATTCCTATTCAACACACACACAAGGACATACAAACACACACACAAAATTCCTATTCATATCCACTCTGTGTGTATATATCTATGTTGTTGTGTTATGATCTACAGTAAATATAAAAGGAAAACAGACACTCTAATAGTACCACCTAAGCAGAAAGACTATATATATATATAGCCTTGTCCTAGAAGGCTACTGTTGACATTTAGCTGTGCTGAATCAGAGTATAAAGGCACTTAGAGGCCAAGAGACCCTGCACCTCAAAAGCATTCATCCTTTTGAGCACCCACAACATCCCTTAACCTTACCGAGAACAGAGGATTCAGTTCGTAATAAGGAAATTACCACATTACCTCAGCAAAAAGAAAACATTCAATACGAAATGGCAGAAAAGAAAAACTCTCCCATATAAATGGTATTTACCTGACAACAAAACAAAACTCACTTTGCAGAACCTTCTGTGGCTTGACTCCTCCCTTTCCTCCTAGTTTTAATTTTAGCCAAATGGCTGAAAACCTTAGGGGATAAATTTAATGAATTCTTACTTATTGTCTCTACTTATAGCAGATAGCCCATCTGAAAACTAAAATCCTTTGTAAAATTAGTTATCAGCTATGCAATCAATATTTAAAGTATTCCTGAAATCTTTGTTTGCCAAAACGTCACAAACATGAGTTTAATAACCATGATAAAATATTTAAAAGATGTACTAAAACAAACATTTGACTAATTTTAGTCCCTGAACAGAGGAGATATCAACTTGTTTGAGGTTATAACATTGGCTTCTGCAAGATCAATCTTCCAGATTTCAGTCCATTTTAGGTCTAATATTTACAGATTTGCAAGGCTAAGTCACAGTGAGTCCTTCAGTAAAAGCTATTTTTGATTTTCATGTAAAATGAAATCCCAGTACGACTGTCTACTAGGACAGCCATCTGAAGGAAAGAAATAATACAGAAAATCACTTTTTGCACTGAATATACCCACTGAGGCATCATTTAACTTTGCTTGTGATCTTAATTTATACATAGCTTTCCTGGTTAGATGGCTGAGGCATAAAACTCTAGAGTGATGTCTCTCAAGATTACCAAGCAGAACCAGAAATCCCTCTTTCCTGAGCTCCATCGTGGACTGTATGACTGATCTGAGAGGCATCAGAATCTGGCCTTAAATTTGTGTGAGAACATCAATTCCCAGCCTAAAAGTCCAAGATCAATAGATGTAAAGCACTAAAATTTCCCCTCATTAAAAAAATACTGTAATACATGGGCAGTCTGATATCAAGACTTCAAAACAAACAAAAAATAGTTACCAATTACCAACTTTAAATGAACAAGGTGTAGTTAATATGTCTTAATTTTTTTCTCCTAAAAGAAAGAAGAAAATTCTAATCTGGTGCAGACTTCCATGAACCACTGCTGAATTTCAAGACATGAAATGTGTCAGTAATGCCCTTAAGAAGAAGCCAAAGTAAGTAGGGCACAATTGTAACTGAGATGGTGAAATGACACAGAGGCAAAGCAGAGAAAATTAGGTGGTATATCTGGTGAGAACAGTGGATACGCTTGGGAAAAAAAAATACAGATGCAGGGCTCAGAGTCCCCTAAGGGTTAGTATAGTGTGTAAGAAATAAACAAGAGCAGGTGAAGCTGGCAGAAAAGCAGATTCTTCTGTAAGAACATGAAAAGCTAACAGAGTGTCCTGCAGCAAACCAGCACGGAGTTCTGGTCCTTGCACAGGAGCCTCTGAACACACGTGTTTCACGTCAAGGGGTCTGGCGAGAGCACCATGTCAGGTACAGCTCACAAATGGGGTTTTCTCAACGGACAAGCACAGGCAGGAGCTGCTGGAATTACCCTGCTGAAATGCCATGGCATTTTCTTGTTCTCTGTTATCCTTGCTTAGCTATGGGAACCACTAGTTTGGCTCTGCTGAGGTAACTCCTTCCAAAATTGGAAAAGAGTAAAAGCATCCTTGTATCTTTTTGGTGCTTGATAAAGAACAGGCCACTTGTTGAGTGCAGGTGGGGCAGCTGGGTTTGCCAAAACACAGCAAGCAAGGGCTGTTTGGGTGGATTTACAGTTTTCAGGGAGAAGTGGAGCAGCCCAGGTTTCCACTTCCTCATAGGTTTAAACATGAATCAAAGCTGTGATTTCTTTATTTCTCTATCATGCTTTTGTGCAGTTTGGATGCTAGAGCTAGGGATTCAACATTCACATCAAAATCCCATTTCATAATCCTGCATTAAATCTACTTCAAGTCAAAGAAATCAGTTAGATTAGTCTCCTCTTTGGCTTACCAGAATATTTCAGCTTCAGTGGTGCTTCCTAAAGCAATTTTGTGAAGATGCAACAAGGCTGAAACATCTCTGTTAGTTTTTCTAGTCTACTTGAAAGCATAGACTTAAAATACAGTCTCCCTCTGTGAGCCAACAGAGTCAGGATGTGGTTTTATTTTGTTTGTTTATTTTGTTGGTTTGGGAGTTTTTTCCCCCAAATACTGATGCAGTCTGAATCACTTGCAACTTCAATACCTCTGGCATGCAGATACAGACATTCTCATTAGTTTCTTCTGGAGACAATGTTTGGGAAACTCAAAGTGGTTTCGTATCCCTAATCACCCCTTCTCAGTCAGGACTGAGGGACGTAAGTCACCTTATAACAGCAAGGTGACTTTGGAGCTGAAGGGTATTTCACCTTCATTATTATTCAGTCTGCTGGCTGTTTTACTGCTATCCACTGGTAACTGGTCCCCTTACACCACACTCCTAAAAATTGAGATATCAATAATACTAACATGCAATTTCTATGATTTTACCCAACTTCTAGCAATTGGTTCCTTGTTAACACTGATGACATTTGGTAATGAGGTGCTCTGCTACAACATAACATGAAAGGACATATCCCTTCCTTACTTTCCCCCACTGCATGAGATAAAGATATGTTACAACATTCTGCTATGTTATGAAGCTGTGGACTGCCGAACATCAGTGGTCCTTAAGAAAAGACGAAAGAAATATTTGTTAGTAATGATAAGGAGATAGGAAAACTAAGCCCTCACAGAAACATTTTGGATTTGATTTTGCTTGCCCTGGCCTATGAAGTCAGAGTGTGTAATGCCTTCTTTATTTAACAGTTGTAATAATAATTAGGACAAAATCTAATTCACAAGCTGAAGTCGAAAGGAATTGGCTAATAATGTATGATTAAACAATAGTAAGCAAGGTCACTTCTTGACTAAATATTCGGTAATCAGTGATTAGGTTTTGTTGGTCGATCTCTTTAAAGGACCTGATTGGAGATGACCTCCTTCTTTCAGATTAAATGTCTGCTCAGGCTGAGTTATTATTGATCGAGAAGCTGACCTTACTGCCAACACTGGCGTTCCCACATTACTAATCTCTTTGCATATGGTGCGCACGTCATTGCTGGAAAACTTCAAAGAGATTCGATCAAGTTGACGATTGCTTGGTTAATTAAGAAGGTGCCATGTTTTGGTATTCCAGACTGGTTGCTCTCTGCATTCTTAGATAAATCACTCCTAGCATTCAATTAAAAAAGCAGGCAGAGAAAGAAAGACCCCATAAAGCTTGCATTTTACAGCATAAATCTTGCCCTGTTTCCCCTGAAAAGGGGAATGAAGAGTTTTTCACCACTCCTAAATGGAGGAAGGGTGTAACAAAAAAGAGGGTATTTTGCCTCTCTGTGTCCTGATGGGTGGGCTTAAGATATAGAGTGGGAGAAGGTGCTTTGCAAAGTGTCAAATACAAGAATGACAAAGAGAAGGCTTTTAGCTATCTCATAGCTCCAAATTCTTCTCTCCAGAGAGTTCATATGATCAAGTGATAATGGGCAAAAATTTGTCTTTAAGACATAAGGTCATATAGTCATCTTACATCTACTAATTTTCCATCAGTTGTACTCTTCTTAGGCTGCATATTGCCATGAAACCAGTTAATATTAGTCTTCATTCCCACTCCAGAATATGTTTCTTCTGAAAGTTAAAAGAGTGGTTCTTTCTTAGAGAAGACATCCAGCCATGCACCAGGCACATAGTCCTGAGGCTGTATTATTTTCAGAAGAATGTGGCTTTGTCTTGTCACGTTCTCAGGAATGAAGTCTTGTCTTAGACTGACTTTGAGTGGTAGAAAATTCTCTTTTCCAAAGAAAATGAGGTCGTTAGTGAGGATTTAAGGTACACTTGTTAAAAAACAAACAAACAAACAAACAAAAAACCACGAAAAACATAGGGCCATCAAGATCTCAACCAATTCTATAGATTCAGGCAGCTGCAGGAAGAAACAACTTAAATCAGCAGAGAAGCCTGTTTTGGCTGAGAAATTTCACAAATGGTGTACAGCTCTGCCACTGAGTTTGCTCTCGTTTATTGGGGTACTTAAGGAATAATGCCAACTGTAACAACTCAGCTGTGACAATATAAAATTTGCATAATAGGGTTTAGTTCCTTTATTTGTTTGGGATTTTTATACTGACTTCATTCATGATATATGAGCATTTCTCTAGGCAATCTGCTCTCTGGACTTTTTCAGATTCAAGCTTAAAGCATTTGCAGCAAGTCTTTGGTGCAAAACATGGTTCCAGGCAGACAAAAATACTTCAAGTCAAAATAACCAGTCAGATCAGTCTCCTCTTTGGCTTACCAGAATATTTCAGCTTGAGTGGTTCTTCCTAAAACAATTTTGTGGAGAATCAACGAGGCCAAAATGTCTCTGCTAGTCTTTCTAGTGTACCTGAAAGTATAGAGTGAACATAGTATCTCTCAGGAGCATTCAGTTCTGCTTTTCTTCACAGAGTTGTCCTTTTCTTTTGGCATCACTTTTTCACATCAAGTACCAAACTTCCCATCTGTGACAGTCATCTAATAGTATTCAAGACCAGACTTGGATAAATGCAGAGCTACAAGGAATATTTAGAGGTCAATACTTAAAAAAAAACCAAAAACACACACACACCAAAACAAAACAAAAACACACACACACACACACAAAATTCCTCTCGTCTAAATCTTACATATGGTATTTGGGTATGGTTGTGTTTGTTTTTTTTTTTTAAGTAACCTTAAATACTAGAGGGAAAAGAAACATTTAGGGAAGTTGAAATCTTGTGAAGCCAAGTACTTCAGCTCATGTTCAGTTTCGCACTCAGGCTCTGAATTAGCTGGCTGACTGCTCTTTTCTGTGTGTTTCAACATTCAGTCTCTAAAAGATGTGAAAAGAAGCTTACCCTCACTGAGCAGTCATAAAAACCTGTGCTTCACTTGGAGACCAAAGGAACAATAGCAACATGTTCACAGCCAGTATTGTGGAACTGAAATGACTGATACTCATGGCAAGTTTAAGATAAAAATAGGATGGATATTTGCTTAAAATTTTCAGGGTGAGAAACATGGGAATCAAAATGAAGATAGAAAAGACAGATTTTTAAAAAACAGCATTTCTAGGTTAATGTAGCTACTGGCTTTGTTGACAGCTAATTCTAACAGCAGCATTTATGGAGTGTGGCAGAGCTCACCGGGTCATGGCAACCTCTGCTCCACCAGTACACAGGCTGGGTTATAGTGCACCACTTGCAGAAGGTCAGAAACAATAACAGTCTTTACTGGGACTCGTTTCTCCAAGACTGACATCTCACCATGAAGGTGCTCCCAGATTTCTCCTTTTAGGTAGAAATTTATGAAGAGACCAATAAGGAGTGTGACCCACCTGTTAGCTTTATCTACTGCGGTGCATGCTCCCACTGGGAATGTGTGAAGGTATCTGCACAGCACCTCCTCTGCATGCCTGTGAAGAGGTCATGGCTGTACCCACCCCAACTCTTGCCCTGAGCCAGCGTTGCTTCCCCAGGTCTCTGCTGGATGTAACAAAGATGAGCCTGCCCTGGCATAGCATATTTTTCCTTTGGGCAATTCCAGGCATATTGATGATGTAATTAACTGTTGCTTCCCTGTATTTAGTTGCAATAATTCCTAAACCAAAACATGTGCCTCATTACCAACGAAGATGGAAACTGTGAAAGAAGTTACTGTTTTCCTGACCAAAGCAGCATGGTTTTCAAGTGAATACATTACATGCTGTGTGATCCTTGGAAGAAAATGAAAAAAAGGATCATGAAAAATAATACAAATATTTTAGTACAGTCCATGGAAGGTATTCATCTGAATTCTATCACCATACAATGGGCTGTGTTTACATCTGTAAAAATATTTACTCTTGTTAAACAAAGCAAGGCAGAGTCTACAAGCACTATAAACAAAATTGTTCATTAAATAGACTGTTCTGAAATCCAAGACCTTAATTCTTTTGCACTCTTTATCTAGCACTCATCTAGCTACCTTGATGACACACGTATACACTAGCCCTAATTGCAAATGACAGAATTAATAAATATTATTTCAGCACCAGACTCTTCCTGTGCCTTAAAACAAAAATTTTCTTTAACTGAAATTTAGGATCCCTCTACAGTTTGATGTTGCATTTGCTCTCATAAAATAAGATAGCTTTAGATTAATTTAAATTGAAACAAATTTCCAAATTAGTATCAATTTCAAATTCCTAATTAAATTTTCAAAATTCATAATGTCACAAGTAGTATTTAAATTTTGTCTGAATTGTGGACAATCTCTCTACAGAAGCACTAGAAGGAATAAAAGCTGGCTCCCCTGAATTTGGAAGTTTGTTGTGTATTAAAAGATCCACTGTAGGTCAATCCTAAAAAT
The DNA here is from genome assembly GCF_003031625.1 of Empidonax traillii. Classification (NCBI taxonomy): domain Eukaryota; kingdom Metazoa; phylum Chordata; class Aves; order Passeriformes; family Tyrannidae; genus Empidonax; species Empidonax traillii. The sequence goes on from NW_020956380.1 coordinate 62,813, forward strand.
TAGAGAAATTTAGGGTTGGGGAGGAGTTTCATAAGTCTTTTTTAAATTATTAGGAAGAGGAGAATAAAATTCTTGGGAGCAACAAGAAGTGTTTCATGTAATTTCAAAGTTTATATTGCTTTGCTTAAAAAATTAAGCAAATTCCAAACCGAGGCATTGTTTAAAAAAAAGAAAATTCATAGCAAAAAATGTTAAAATTAAGTATTCACATCATCCCTTTTTCTGGAAGACAAACCAGTAACTCCTTCACTGAAATCATTGATAAATGCAGATTTTTTCTTCAGTGGGAAAAAAAATGTTTTGGCTCCAAAATAGTACCTTCATCTGCAGTTCTACATCTCCTTTATCTATCCTCTCTCCTGACCACACAACCAAAGTGTAAAAATCTATGCGCTGTGTATAAAGTGGCTTTTTCAGGTTTGTTCCAACACAGAGGGACTAAGGGGAAGATTTTACAGAGAATTCCCATTGCATAGCTTCTTTCAGATCAAGTGTTTCCACTGAGGACTGGCTGCTGCCTCCTCCTCCTGAATCCACCAGACACAGTGACACAGTTCAGGAACCCTATGGCTCACAAGGATCCCAGATCCATGAGACCCAGCACCTTGACTATATGTCTCTTAGCGCTTTCCCTTCCACTTAGCACAACAGGAAGCCTAGAAGGACAGGGAATGGTTTTTACTCACAGCCTAAACACAGAGAGCAGGTATTTAGAGCTTGGTGGACCTTAGAGTAAGGTTGCCTCAAGTCTATACCCCCTCCCACCCACAAATCACTTTGTGGAGGCAAAAGTATATGCTAAACAGCAGAAAAGTCTTATTAAAAGACTAAGTTAAAACAGGAAGTAAAATCAGAGCTTTCTGCACCACCTCCCCTCCACAAAAAAAAAAAAAAAAAAATCAGGAGGTAAAGCTGTTGGACAACTTTATGTTGAACATTAGTTTATTACCTCAGACACAGCTCTGGTTGGTAATTGCTGCCAGATACACATTCTTTAAAGAATAAAAAGCTGCTTAAAAATAATAAGGTTGGCCTGGAGAGAAGTATTGATTTGAGTATTTGATTCCTGTGGGAGCAATCTGGGTTTTATCTGCCAGTGCTCTGGTATAGATATTTTTAATGCCTTTACTTTTAGATATGATAACACAGAACATTTTACTTTCAAAGTTATACTTCTGGGGGAGATACAAGATGTCTAACAAGAAAACAACTACACAGTATTCCCTTGAATAATTTCCAACCCTGTGAAGCAGAACTCTTCCTCCAAATTCAATGTCATAGACTGCAGAGGTCTATCCAAAGTAAGGGGTTAAATGTGAGAAGTCTGAAGAGACAGATGCTGATCTGAGTAAGTCACTGAATAAATATGAGGCAAGCTGTGGCTTTCTGCTGACCTCCTAAGTGGTGGGGATTGGGAAAGAAAACAACAGGAAGAAATTCAAACAAAATTAACTCCTATAAAATAGTAAAATTATTCAGAAGGCGTCAAGAAATGCTAATGCTTCCAAATGCATTCACCTTTCAATGGTGCCCTTGAATAAGTAAGGAAAGGTCATGCACCACACAGACAAGCATCTGGAGTCTGCCTCTCCGAACAGCCACTGTCTGCTTATCCCATACTAGCTGGAATCAATTCTTGTGATCTTCTTATACAACAAAGGGCTAATACTAAAAGCACCAAGTGATCTAATAGGCATAGCAGTCCCACCTCTGGTATGCCATTGGGAATGAGATGAGAGTCCTGGAGAGAGACCATCCAAACCTACTGGCAACCCTAGAAGAGGAGGGAAGCAACCCAAATGGTAAATCAGGGAAGCTCTGAAAAGCAGAGCACTGGGAAATTCATCTCCCTTTCTGTGTTAACCAAGATGAAAAGTACCACAGAGGCTCAGCCCTCCTGAGCTCTGGGGGATTGGCCTGATTTCGGTGAGTTGTTCTAATCCCAGCTTTGAGATCCTTCTTGAGTCACCCGTTGCAGCTCATGTTTCTAAGCCTGGACACAATCAGGGGCTATGTAAAGGACATTTTCAGTCCCACATGGATTGAATAGTGGCACTTTGGACAGCAGGACCAGGGGGAGGTATTAGCCTGCAGAGCAACAGTACAACACTTTAACAGCTTTTGTGGCAAAGGCAGCTGTTCAGGTGAAAGTATCCCACAGATGGGATCTGAATCACAGAGCCAGCTGAGGCACACACACTGTGTGGTCAGGCATACTTCTGTCTTTTGGGAACAGACAATATAGGGGGGCAGAGAAAAAGAACCTAATTTACAGCCACCTTCTCTGAATGCTGTGAAAAGAGCTCCACAACATCTACCTGTCAAGAGATGGGTAGAGAAATATGTTTTCACTGCCATCTCAAGAGTTTCACAAAAATTCCTATAAGTGCTCTAGTTAACTCACAGCCATTCCAATATTAATTCCACACGGGGGATGAAGAAGACCAGACTTACTTTCACCTCTCCTTTTATGTTTCTTTTGTAAAATAGGCTCTTACTCAAACATGCATTCACTACGGGAAGAGAGACAGGGAAACCACAACTGAGTGGAACACTAACTTATTTTCTTGGGTGACTAGAAATTCACCATGGCCCATCACTAAAGGTGTTTTCTAGTCACACTAACCTTCAGTTTCTAATATAATCCAAGACCCTATCAGCATCTTAAAGGGTGCTCTGCCTCCTCTCTCCTTTCATTTTAGCTCAGCTTTTTAGTTCTGCAAGAAAGTGATGCCTCTATTGGCTTACGATAAAAGAAAAGCTTTTAGCTCTTTTCTTTATGAATTCCATTCTCAATTCCATTTAGAATAAGCTGAACTAAGACAGCGAAGTGGTCAGGTGTTGCTTAAGAAGTTGTATTTTATGAGCAAGGAGCACAGGTAAAAAAGATCTATTTAAGAGTAGCTACGGGTCTATAAAACTACCAGAATAGATTTCAAGAAATCAGCATGTTTCTAGCACAAATTGAAGCACATACAGAGAAAGAGCCTGGGATAACACCAAGATCACAGAACCACAAAATAACAGAATAGTGGGGGTTGGAAGGGACCTTTAAAGATCATCTAACCCAACTCCCACTGCAAGGAATGGGCACAACTTCAACTACATCAGGTTGCATAGAACTCTGTCCAAACTGAGCTTGAATGTTTCCAGGGATCGGGCATTCACCACTTCTCTGGGAAACCTATTCCAGTGGTTTACCAGCCTCATTATAAAAAACTTTCTTCCTTATATCGAATCTAAAGCAACCCTCTTTCAAATGTTTAAAAACATTTCCCCTTGCCCTATTGCAACTAAAAAGTTTGCCCTCACCTTTCTTACAAGCCCGTTTTTGTACCCGAAATAAGGTCCCCCGGGAGCCTTCTCTTCTCAAAGCTGAACAACCCCAACTCTCCGAGCCTTTCCTCACAACCCTAACCCTAACCCAGCCCTCTGATCACTTTTGTGGCCCTCCTCTGGACTTCTTCCAACAGGTCCATGCCTTTCCTGTGTTCAGGACACCGGAGCTGGATGCAGCACTCCAGGTGGGGGTCTCACCGGAGCAGAGCAGAGGGACAGAATCACCTCCCTCGACCTGCTGGCCGCGCTGCTTTGGACGGGCTCTGCGGGCTGCGAGCGCGCACTGCCGGCTCACGGGCACCTTGTCACCCCCAAGTACTTCCTCAGTAGGGGATGCTCTCCATCCCTTCACCCCCAGCCCGCACTGAAATCGCGACCCCCTGAGCTGCAGCACCTTAGAGGCCGCAGCTCCCGGCTGCGGTTGCTGGTGAAAAGCAGCCAAAGTCTCTTCCCCGCCTCCGAGAGCTCTGCCAGCCGCCCCCACCCCGCCGTGCGGCCGCTGCGGGCAGGCCGAGCCCCGCCGGGCCCCGCGGCTGCCCGGGCCGGCACCGCCCCCTGCCGGCCGCACCGCGCACCGCGCTGAGGGGAGAGGCCGCCGAGCGCCCCTGGAAACCAGAAACATTAATAAATATGTATGTGTGTGTGTGTGTGTGTGTGTATACATATATACATAAATAAATATAGCTTTGCGGTTATGCCGCAAGAAACTACTTGGTGATGTTTGCAGCTTGAAATCCTGACCGACGCTGCGTTCTGCTCCGGTCAGGCTGATAAATAACAGCAGCCCCTTTAAAAAGGAGAGCGAGCCTCTTAATAAAATTAGGAGGCTGTTCATTGTGTTCCGGCTTTTTCTGAAACTTCCCCGGTGTGTGTGTGTTTTAAGTCCTTGACAAATTTGGACTCCGCTGGAGCAGTAAGAAAGCTAAAGTCAAATTAATCAGAATAGATTACCTAGATGAGACAGTCATTGCCGCTGAGCAAACCTTTAGGGAGAAAAGTTGTCCTTGAAAAATATTTGATGAAGCTGCTGCACTAAGAAAGGGGCTAAATCTATGAATAAAACAGCTACGGAGAGCTCCAGGGTCCCCATAGGCTCCATTTGTTAAGCAGAGAGAGGCAGGGGAGAAAAGGGAGAAAGAAAGAGGCTGATACGGAGAATTTTATTATATACAGTAACTCAAAACACCTCCAAACCCAGAGAAATCTAGCAGTCTGTCCCACCAAGTCCAAGAATCAGAAACAATGCTTTGCCCCAAGGTATCCCTTGAGCTAGTCAAAACATTTAGATCCCTTGGGTGGGTGGCAAGGAAGCAGAAGGGAAGTTTCTTCCTAATCATATTCCAGAGCACTGCTTTATCTTGGGGCTCTGCCTCTATTCTACAGCCATAAATAGCAGCAGAGGTGTTTTCCAGGTCAGGATCCAGCCTGGAGACACCCACACCTCCCATTCTGACTCTGACTTTTGCTCAGAGTCAGTTCAGTGTGGGAGGACTCTTGTGCCATCCATAATTTACATCAGATTCAGCTCACGTGCACTGAAGTCAGCACAAGGGGTCATGATGCAGTTAGACTGGGATATCAAGAATTCCCCACCTTTCAGTCTTCCCTTAGATGGGAAACATCCAAACAAATCTCTTTCTGGTTTGGGGAGGGGGTGTCCCTAATTTTTTTCCTCATTTTTAACATTTCTGGAAAGCTCAAGTCCTGCATTTCTTTCATACAAAATGCACCTGCAAATTTGACAGGCAGGACTGAACAACTTCAAATCCAGTTTGGCCACATCTAAGATCCGCCTGGCCCAGTAACCTTCCTCCAGCTGACAAGCAGCAAAGTCAGGGGAAGAGGACAAGAAAAGTGCAAGTTTGTAGAGACAGCAGTTCAGACTGCTCCTTTTCTCCCCAGCAATTTGTAGCTCAGAGACTTCAGGAACCAAAGGAAACATACCTGTGCATAGGGATACCTTTTTCTTTGGTTGTTGTTGTTTTTTAACTTCCATGTTCTTGCACATTTATTTTAGGGACCAATAAAAATTTTCAGTTTATGCAACACCCTGTGGCAAGGAGTTCTACTACTTTATTCTCTATTTTTCCCTGTGCCACTTACAATTTTATAAACATGTATCTTCTTCCTTATCTCCCCTGCCAGACTGAAGTCTTCTCCTTTTCTACTTTACTAATTTTCAATCATCCAACCAAGTTACTGAAACAATCCCACACAACATACACCCCTGCTAAAAAAAAAAAAAAAATTAAAGGAAAGGGTGGGAGCAAACAGGCTTTTAAGGTGTTTTTTAAGTGAAATATGGTTTAAGTAAAGCAGTGACGAATAACTGTAGGTTAGTTTCTTTGAACAAGTTAGTCACAAGAAACATCTTATTACAGAGAGTTCCCCTGGTCTTTGAAGTAAAATATCAAACACTAGGAAAAAAGAAGGCACTTTATGGTTGAGGGAAGGTTTGAGGTAACCTGTCACTTAAGAAGTCAGTTTCCTCTCCGACTGTTATTACAACATTATGCACTTTAACAGTAACAGTAATAGGCTTTATCAGGGGCATTTGTCAGCCTTCCTCTCATGTAAGACAAATTATGTCCTTGGGGGAATATTATTTTTATATCATCACTATGGGCTTCAATAACTCCATAGTTCCCTGTGGAAATGTTGGTCCTCACCTTTATGAGTGCCATGGCAAAGGTGGCAGTGATGAATAAGCCCTGATTGAGTGGCCTGTACTGCACTGAGGGTAGGCAAGGGTGAGTACCACCAACTCCTGCTGAAGCCAGTCAGGCACTGTCACAGATGTCCTTGAGGTCAGTGGGAGGAGCACCCTTTAAAGATGATTAAGATGTTCAAAAAGAGCTGTACAGTAGTACTGCTAGTTTCACTGTGCTGTAGGGTACAAGCCTTCTTCTGATTCAAGCCATACACTAATCTCTCCCTGCTCCCTAATATGAATTATATGACCAGTGATTAGAACAATGGCAAATGTAGCATACTTGGTAGGCTACATTCAACTCTGAACTAATTTTTTCCTATAACTCAGTAAAAATAATTTGGAAAAAAAAAAGTGTACCCCCATACTCACCTTGGAAAGCACTGGGGCAAGTTGAGATCACAAAAAGCCTGTCTGACATTGTATCTTTTGCTCCCTTACTGCTTTTTCACTTCCAAAGGACAGTATGGGGACGTACAGAACTTACTTTTCAGTAACTGAAAGTTAACAGTGATTCATTTTAGTCATGAGAACAATGCACATTTTTTTTCTGATTAAGTCAAACCCACTTAACGAAATCTTCTCCATTTATTCTAAATCTTTAGGTAGATAACAATTTCATCTCATCCTGTGCTAATAAAGTACCTTCATCATTGCTCTCTAAGCAAGCAAAATATGTATGAGTATGCAAGTTTGGCTGTGGTTTGGTTGTGGATTTTTTTTGGAGGAGAATGCACTATGTAACAAAAAAACTCCATACTAATATTGTTAGATTGAAGCAGGGACAAATTCACTTGATATTTGGACCATATGTATTACCAAACATAGTTTACTATGAAGCATCTAACCTACATGTATATACTGACTGTGGATAGTGTGAACAGTGAAGTATATGGATACGTTCACCCCAAGCCAGTACAGTAATGTCTTGTAGTGTCAGAGGTATCATCCTCCAAGCAGCACTCCTGATTACTATTGATCTCAAAATTCTTTCTGTACAGATAAAGTCCATTCAACCCAAATTTTCTCCTATGCAATTCAACTCTGTTTTCACTTCATCTATCAGCTTTGTGTAGTGAGAAACAGCACACTACCAGTGCTTTCCTCTATGGGCTGGGTAACAGTGCTGGCCTGTGTGCTGCCCCTCAGCTATCCCCCAGGCTGCAGAACTTCAAGGGGGATTTTTAACTGTTGGTTCAGTGAAGTTATTCCCACATATGGTTTATAAAGCACTCTGAGATCCTAAGGGATGAAAGGTGCTATATAAATGCAAATTGTTGCTGTTGTTATGCATGAACCATAGCCAGGTTTTAAACTAGACTGACTATGAAAAATGTCATTTCTTCTGACCTTTCCTGATGAGAATCACTGCTATTAGAAAATCGCTAAACTGTTCGGACATAAAGACAAACTCCAGTTCAAATTCTCTGGAAGGTAATGGCTATACCTAAAGTGGGAGGATGAGTTAAGGGAATAACAAAAAAAATACTGACTTAAGGCAACACTGTTAAGAAACTAACCCCCAGGCCAAGGAATGTGGGCTCTTATTGACCCTGTACTAGACTTCAAGACAACTGGGAGGAAATCTGTTCACTGTTCTGTGCTTCTGTTCATAACTCTCCTCCTCCCTCACCAACCATCTGTTTTGTCTATCCATATGGTACATGTCTATCTACATTGCAAATTATCTCTAGCTCACTGTTTGTATAGTGCTTACCCAAACGTCCTCCTCACATTTCCAAGGGAACAAAGCCAGCTAAGTAGCTGCAACCCTGTCAGATGCCTAGGAAAACGTAAGTAAATTGGATGCTGCTAATGGGAAAAGTGGAAAGTGGAGCCATGGCCCTCCAGTCACCAGCTTCTTCTTCCCAAGTAAATTTTCAAATGCTTTAGGGCACTGTTTTGAGAAAGGTGAGCTAGCTTGGAGTTAATTAGCTAGGGCAGAGCATTTCATTAATATCATTATAATGCCTCAGGTATAAGCTAGATTGTGTAGAACCAAACTGGGAATCATGGCATGACTGTACCGGGCTTTGAAGAATTATCCTCACTACTCACTAAAGAAAAAAAAAAATCATACAGTACCAAGAAACTGAGGAAGAAGTTCAAGATCTGATTTCACTAATGATCTTGAAAGGGTCTTCAGTCACTCCTAAAAATTTACAACCTTTAACATGTCCTCTCCACTGGATGCTTACTGCACTCCTACGCCATTACCAAGACACACATGGAGTAGTCTGTGGACGGGAGCCCCCGGTGGTCTAGGGGAAAAGACACTGCACTGTCACTGCAGAGACCCGGGTTCGATTCCCGGTCGGGGCCCCTCCCCGGGCAGATGGAGCTCGTTAGCCCTGTAAGGCAATCCATCTACGTCCTGAAGACCTCGCTGCCACCGTCCAAGCGTGCTTGGCCCGGGCAGATGAACCTCAGGATTAAAGGGTAGGCTCAGTTCCGCGCACACTGTGTCTCACCTAAAAAATCCAATGCGCAGGCTGGAAGGTGGAAAGACCTTCCCCGGTTCTTCGTTCACGAAGACTGGCCATTACATTACAATTACAGTCTGTGGATATATCTGCCACCAGAAGAAGCTGAATATGACTGTCAAGAGACACCAGAGAAGTTGCATCGTACTTGTTTGCCTGCTACTGCTTTGTCTCTTACAATAGATCTTTTAACAGAAATCACAGATTTAGTGTGATAGCTGTAGAAACCAGGGCAAAATGATGGCAGCCATAGCTGTTCAGAAAAGGAACATAGATGTCTTTGATGCAGCTTTACTATTGAAACTACTTCTTTCCTATATTAGTTCACAACGTATTAGGTTGTGCACAAGTGCACAATGTTTTTTAACAGTTTAGTTTTTATTTTGAAATAAGGTGATAACTTGGACAGCTAATGCCAGGAGTTAAGAAGATGGACTTCCACTCATTTTTATTTTTTTTTAAATATGGGAAGGTGCAAACGTTCTGAACAGAAACCCTGTAAGGGCAGCTTCAGCCCAATCTAATTTCATGGGGAGTTACACACACCATTGTAGAAATCAGCAAGACTACAGCAAAGCAGATGTTGGTTCATTTTGGTCCAGAGTAAGAACAGAGTTCCTATTCAACCAGCAGCCTGTCTCACTGCATTGATTCAGCCTTTTCTGGACAAGTCTTCCACAAGAAATTATGAAGTGTGAAATTAATCTTGGAAGGACTGCAGAAACTTGTCATTCCATACTGGGCATAAATCCCTCTCATTCACAGATCTACTTTTGATATTGGCACAGTGTCTCTGAGTGTCCCAGACTTGCACAAAAACTGCAAGAAGACCAATCATATTGTGATTTTGTGATACACACAGTTTAAAACAAGGCTGAGGGTCTGCTTTGGGGTTTTTTTGCTTGTTTGCTTGTTTTCCACAAGAAAACCCCAAACACTTACCTCTTAGGGCAGTCTGTAAGTGCTACCTCACAGACAGTGGCAAATAATCTCTGACTAAATGTAAGAATTATCTACAATCATGGAACATTGTCTGGTAAAATGAATTTCATTGGAAACTCGGAGGCATAAAGGAAGATACCATGAGAACATGCACATCAGTTTAATCAGAAACCACATCTTTATGGAAAGTAACATGGAAAAACACTTATATTGGACTCCAACCCTGCAGATAGCCCCATACTCAGTCTAAAAAAGAAAAGAAGCAGTTGGGCCCCAGAAGCTATCTGGAAAACCACATCCACATGATTTAAATAGAAAGTATCTACAAAAGATAATTCTGGTAGAGACCAGACTAGGATTAAAGTATTAAAGTTAGCTTTAATATTCAACTGGATAATAGTTAGAACATTCTCATTTGCAGAAGTGACCAACAATATAATTTCACTCTGTTTATACAAGACTTTATCTAAGTGACATCTAGGCAAGTCCAGTGATGTTTTAGATTAACACTATTTCCAAATTAATTATCGGGGGGGGGGGG
>NW_020956380.1:75285-77206 GCF_003031625.1 Empidonax traillii
AAAAAAAAAAAAAAAAAAAAAAAAAAAAAAAAAAAAAAAAAGGAGAGTATTTCTAATACTGCTTTGTGGCTTCAACTTTCATTAAGCTAAATGTTGTACTCAGAATCATATATAACTCCATTGTACTGTTAGAGAGAATCCTGAGAGCCAAAATAAGGATTTACCTCTCCAGTGCCAAGAGACAATTGCATATATGAGACTAGTTACTGAAATTCAGCTGGTGAATGGATACTGGTTAAGAATAACTCATACATCTGTGCCCCCAAGCTCCTCTTTTCTTTATTCATTCTCTTGTATCTTCCTCATCTTTCAAACATAATTGCATAATTATTTTCACATCTACCAAAAAAGGTCCTCCCTTTTTTTATATACAGAAGCTTAACACATGTGCCTTAAGCTAATGCCTGTCCTTTTAGCAAATACAGATCCAAAAATAATAATGTATGATAATGGTTACTGTAGCATGTATATGACCCGAACAGAATCAGGGGCACAATGTGCTAGATCCTCTCCAAAGAGCAGAAGATGGCCTCAGGTTTGAACTATATTAAGGGATGACCAAACAGCATGGCTGTAGACTTCTGATCACAGAGAAATAAAAATGAGTTGCTGAAAAGTTAAGGACTAAGTTAAGTGCAGAATCAAGGATAAAATCAGATCTACAGAACCTTAATCCTAATGCTTAAGCATGACCTATTTTTCATAGTGATGAGGCTCATGACAAATAGGATTTGTACTTCTGTTATGCTTAGGGTACAGCCTGTTAGCCCTACAATAACTTGTTAACTTCACAACTCAGAAGGTGGGCAGGATGGAAGCATGTAGTTTCTTCCTTTATGAGGAGCCTAGGACATCCTATGAAAATATCCTTCAATCCATGCTACAAAGATCATGGGAACATATGCTGCAAAAAACCATGTAATTATTTAACATCTGAAATTATTCAACATCAGAAATTTGTTGGTATTTTTCTTCAACTGAGTATTTTTCTCTTTTTCACTCATGGTTAGTGAACAGTTATTGTAAGTTGATTAATCTGATTGCATGAGCACTGTTTAATTTCTTGAACTGTTCTGGCTAAAAAGCAGCTGTTTGTAAAGCCTATTTTATGACATACATATGACATGTAAATTACTTACATTTTCCTCCCCTTTCCTTAAATAACCTTTTCATTGCTATCCCCTTTACCATCCCACAGTCTCTTTTGATAAGATGCCTTCATACAGAATGAAAATCTTGCCGCCCAGAACACTAGGTCTTTTTGCTCCAGTGCTGAGTAGATTTGTCATCTTTCTGTAAAATTGTCAGCAACAGCACCCACTCACATGTTAAGAGAAAAATAATGGGTTTTTCCTCCCTAAATACCATACTTTACAAGTTACTCCATATATCAGGTTGTGCAAATGCTATGTTAGTGCCCATAAAAGATTTATGTGTTTATGGCAAAAAGTGTAAAAATTATGTATTTCTACATTTTATTATTCTTGCTGCATAATCCTAGCTGAAAGATGCTGGCTATTACTATGGTCTGTAATGCTATATATGACTGATACACCCCAGCATGCTAAAGATTGATTGCAGATATTCAACTGTGTGACCTGAGGACTTGTCTTACATGTTTTATTTAGGGTATGTAACACATGGAGCCACAGCTGGGTTTGCTGAAGCACCACAATACATTATGTTGTTTGACCTATAAAAGAATCCTTGCACAGAGGAAGTGGGGAAGAGCAAAAAAGATAAGTAAATGCTTGCTGAATATTATAATATTGAAGAGGTAAGAAACAAAATAAAGAAAGGAGCTGCAATGAAGAATCAAGCTTCAACATCTAGTATATGAAATGGATAAGGATGTTAATGTCGGTTGAGAGAGATAGCAACGTTTGCATTTTCAAAACCTTCTCCTTAACCCAAGATTTTT
>NW_020956380.1:77828-116905 GCF_003031625.1 Empidonax traillii
ATAAGTAAATGCTTGCTGAATATTATAATATTGAAGAGGTAAGAAACAAAATAAAGAAAGGAGCTGCAATGAAGAATCAAGCTTCAACATCTAGTATATGAAATGGATAAGGATGTTAATGTCGGTTGAGAGAGATAGCAACGTTTGCATTTTCAAAACCTTCTCCTTAACCCAAGATTTTTTTTTTTTGAGTCAGAAATAAAAGGTCCTTTTATAATGCGGTTTGTGTTTCACAGCTGAAGGAGTTCTGCCTCCTAACCTAGACCACTGTTGGCCAAATCTCCCCCTAATTTGTACTTGTCCATTTTATCTTTAAGCACAATGAGTCAGCCTATGATGTACCAATAATAAGCTTTGGGATGACAGCATAGTTAATACAATTTCTTATTTTACTGATTTTGAGAAATCTGGCATTCCATTATTTTTTGAGATGAGTCCTTAGCAAACAGAAGAAATAACCAGAGGGAGAGTCAAGATCTATATTTCCTCTAGTCAATTGATATCTGCTGCAGAATTACCTAAAATAGTTCATGTGCCTCATTATAGACTTATTTTCACAGATCACCTTCCCTCACACTAATTTTAGACACAAATCTATGTAGTCATATAATAGCACAAAGATTTTAGTATCTAGAAAGCACTCCAGAAATGAAGTTAATTGGATTTATGTTCATAAGCACCAGGGAGAAGTAGGTGGTGGCTCTGTTTTAAATCACTGTTTTTATTTTCACCCAGTTAACAAAAAAAACAAACAAAAAAACAAACAAAAAAAAAACAAACAAACAAAAACCCAACACACACACACAAAAAAAAACACAGGATCTAGTCTTCATTTTATGTAGTATTAAAATTATTCACAAATTAAAATGATGAAAAGTGTTTTCATGTAAAGAGGAGTACAAGTGTATGTGGTCTAACACACAGTAACCCTTTCTACTGCTGCTTTGGAATTCAACAAGTTTGTCCATGAATCCACCAAAACCAGAGTTTATAGAGGAAGTTTTGTGTCTGGGCTAGACCTCTCAGAGCAAACGAGGACAGAACTGCAGGATGCACTGAAGAATGAAACTGCACTGCAGAGCAAGAATAGCCATGGAGAGCTCTTTTCCAGAATATCTAAATATCTATATCCTATAGACTTGCCCCGGTGCCATAGTCTAGCTTCCCCATAGACAACAGTAAAACTCTGTGGGAGTTGTTTAGCCAATACATATCTTCCAGAAAATAAAAATCTTACTTGTCAATCGCTTCAAATCCTTTTGTTTATTTGTATTTTATAACTATGTCCTTAAGTTATTTTTACATGATCTGTTATCTATCCTGAAGTCTAGGATACAATTTTTCTCCTACAGGGATAAGAGCTCACCTGACAGGACTGGGATCTGATATTGTAAACTATGACTACAACACTATGTAGATCAAGTGCTGTCGCTTGCTGAGCATCCTTATCTCCTTACAGAGCTGAAACTGGTGCAAGGATTTATACAGGGAATCCAGTGTAAGGCATAGAAGCTCTGCTATGCATCCTGTCCAAGTGTTGGAGGCATTCCTGCTGATGGGAACAGTAGGGATGGGAGAAAAGAGTGGGGAATGAAGGCATATGCACAGTTCTGTTCCCTTCCTATGACTCTCCACATGGGAATCAGGTATTGGAGAGCTGGAGACAATCTGCAGGGCAGCATAAGGAATGCAGGAATTGTTACTTTCAGAGCAGGAGAGTGGAATTTTGGGTGTACATAGAGCAAGAAATGTGAGTGAAGGTTCCCTTACTAATTGCATGCTGAGGAAGACTGTTCCTGATCATCACTGAGACAGCCTGTCAGTATAAATTCATGAAAACCTTTGTAACTATTTAGAAGTTAATATTCCCTAGTCACCTTTGTGGGGGGAGGAAGAAGAGGCTTAGTTTTAAGCCACATTTCCTTTTGCTACATTTAAACAGAAAAGGTACCACTTTTGACAAGTGACTTACTTGACATTTTATATCAATCATGTCATTCCCACTGTATTTCCTAATGCAAAGTGACATGGGCAGCACTAAGTCAGAGTTACCTGTCATGCTGTTGTGTCTGCAAGAAGAATTTATATGTGCTGGAATTTGCTTGAATTCAGAAGCGGAGTAAGGATGCCTTACAATGAACTTTCCCTTTTCTTTCTGGAAAGCAGATACAGTGGAGCACATCTTTCTGATCCCCTGATGTTTTATTCCCTGCCATAGGAAATGAATTATTTCCATAAATAGCAAAGGGGATATTGACTCTCCCCTCGATTTAATAGATTTGGTTTTAGTGAGCATCATAATTATTAATAATCTACTCCATTAAGATTAAACTAAATTATGCCAGCTGTTAAAACAAAATGTTAAAAAGCCAACAGTTAAAATGGGACTGGAACAGTACCAGTGTAAATTAGCCTTCCAGTACTTAAGATGTAGTTATAAAGAGGATGGACAGACTCTCTCAACAAGGAAGGAAAGTGGCAGAGCCAGAAGCAACATGCAGAATCTGGGAAATTACATAGAAATTATTTACTGTGAGAAGACTTAAACATTGAAAGAGGTTCCCAGAGAAGTGGTAGTATCTCCTTTATGGGAGATATCCAAGACTTGCCTTGACAGGGCCATGGTTAACCCAGTCCAGTGCCCTGTTTTCAGCTGGAGCTTGTGCCAGATGAACTCCAGAGGGCCTTTCTAACCTAATGTTTTCCATCACTCCAAAATTCTAAATAATTATTTGTAAAAAAAAAAAAATTGTTTAAAAAACATCACTATATGCTACAACCTTCATATGTTTCTTTTTCAAGTATAGCATAGCAATGTTATTACTAACATGTTTCAGACACCTTTAAAAACAAAGATGAAGCATGGAAGTCAATGAGGCAAAAGCTATCATTCACTAATGGTCTGTATAGCACCTTGCACAATGCTGTTCAAATGTGTATAGCTACAGGCACTGTAACTGAACATTTTGCAAATCCTCCAAAGCACTTAATACATTTGGCAGGAGCGTAACTGGTTTTGCACAAATATCTTGCACATTAGCCTTTTTCCTTATCTACAGACAAAAATCATTAATGAACCATAACCCAAGGGACTATTTAAAGGCATAGGAGAGAAAACAGATCAAAGCTTCTGTTTGATTAATCCAGGCTATCCTGATGCTTTCTGATCTGCTTACTGACACTTACCAAAAAGCCTTGGTGTTTAGTTGTAGAGCATAAGAGGATTAAAAATGCTTATTTGTAATAAAAATAATTTAATTAATAAATAAAAACCAGGGACATAGGATGAGATCCTGGAAATAAGACTTCTTAAGATTTTCTGGAAAGGCAATTTTATATATAGAATGGGACCAGTCTACTGACAATGCTGTCAGCAAACTTGAATTGTTTTGTATACCAGTGCAACTGGTTTTTTTAGTAACTAATTTATTTCCCCAAATTGTTTATTCAGTCGACCTGACATTATTGATGGAAATGCTTAGGAACTGGTAAATACTTCCAGTTAAGTTAAAAACATATTTACATAGAAAATACATCTATCCATTTCCATCGCCTTCCTCTTGCCCTTGTACTTTCAGGGAGATCCTGTAACACAGTTTTCTGAATGATTATTTCTTGAGAGATGAAACTAAATTCTCTTTTTCCAATTGCCCAAATCATAGCAGGTGTCTTAATCAAGACACCCATATCTATCACTGGCCTAATTACTGGACCATGTGAACAGTTATCCATTATCTCCTGCTGTGTTACACTTAATATTACTTAATATCATATGCAAATGGGACAGCAATACTACTATCTCCACTGAAAGAATATGCTACCCATCATCCCTTCCCTCCCTGATACAGCAGGTACTCAATTATTTATGTCCCAAAGAAATTTAAAAATCAACACCAAGTGTCATACATAATGAGTTCTTTCTCTCTTTTGTGTATGTTTACTTGTATTTCAAAAGTAACACCATCTAAATGCAAAGTGGAACAGAGCAGAAGATTCAGAAAAGCAGTCATAAGATAATTTTATTCCTTAACGGACCAGTTCAAGATCTGCATATTTTTGTATTGACCAAATTTACATCAAATGATCTGCTGCGGTTTTAACTTCATTTCTGGTGGAAATTTGGTATTTGCTAGCTCCTAACCTGTAAGAAAAACCACAAGCAGACTATAGATAAATAAATAATTGTGTTCCCTCTGGGTCAAAGTCCCACCTGGCTGTTTCGAATTTCAAGGACCTTTCTTAAGGAAACAGCAAATCAGACAACTATATCTATTTGGTTTTAGGAAAACAAAACTCTTTGGGTTTGCTAGAACAGAAGGTGAAATTCAGAGAGGCCATGGGCGTTCCTTGCTGGAGTTGCATGCCTGTCTGTACCAGACCCACAAGAAAGACAATTTCAGGTATAAAGGAAGAGTTTTCTTGAAAGAATTAGTAGTTTCTATCAGGCAAAAATCAGTTGATTTCAGGAGTCTTCATTTAAATGATTTCTTATGATATGTTTAATTTTAAAGATATTGAAGAAGTTATGATTATAAGATCCAAGCCTGCTAATGAAATCCAGCAGGTTTTCCATAGGTTCTCGAGGACATCTTTTCCCATCTGTTTTCCCAAACAATTTTTTTTCCCTAACTTTCAGGAAAAAAAGAATATGGCCCTTGTGCATGTCCTAGCTTTCCAGGTAGGATGCATCTTTCATTCTCTTAATATTTTTTTAGGTTTCTCTTGCTCACTCATACCCAACTCTACTCAACAGAGCTTCATTACTGAATTATTTTATCCCTTGTCTTTTTCTCCGCATATTTTTGTGGTTATGTTAATGTTCTGAGGACAGTTTTCTGAAAAAATAAGATTTCTGTAAGCAAACATTAATACACCAGTTAGTGTTAGTGGTGAAGTGATAGGGTTTGGTTTTTTGTGTGGGAAGGTTCAGCCATATCTCTCAATAAATAAGAATACCATTCCTTATGCTGGATTAGTCCTTAGCTATTTCCCTGGCCGTAGGTCTTTCTTTGAACAATTGCACTACAAAACTAACAGGTTGAATAACCATGCTGTTGAATTAATTAACACGTTAAATTTATTAAATGTATTGTTACAAATGTGTATATATAGAGCAATTCAAGTGTTCAAGGAGGATTTAAAGGAAAGGAAATTGCAATTAGCTCCTGAAGTTACAGGAGGAAAAACTGAGATATCTGAGTATCAGGGTCACGTTATTCTTACAATAATGTGACTAGCCACATAATGCTCATAATTTAAAGAAAGCTGAGAGTTAAGGACAGCAAAGTAAATATCTTCAATAGTCTTGCGCAGATCTTATTAGATGAAGGGATTGAGTATACCCTCAGCAAGTTTTCAAATGACACCAAGCTGAGTGGTGCAGCTGATACACCTGAAGGATGGACTGCCATCCAGAGCAACCTGGACAAGCTCAAGAAATGAGTCCATGGAAATCTCATGCAGTTTAAGACCAAGTGCAAGTTGCTGCACATGGGTTGGAGCAACCCCTGATATTGATAAAGGCTAGGGGATGAACAGATAAAAAGCATCAGTGGAGAAGGACTTAGGGGTGCTAGTGGATGAGAGGCTGGACATGACCTGGCAATGTGGGCTTGCAGTCCAGACAGCCAACCCTATCCTGGGCAACATCCAAAGCAGCATGACCAGGAACTCAAGAGAGGGGATTCTGCCTCTCTGCTCTGCTCTGGTGAGACCCCACCTGGAGTGCTGCATCCAGCTCTGGGACACCCAGCACAAGAAGGACATGAATCACTTGGAGCTAGTCCAGAGGAGGGCCATGAAGTCGATTAGAGGGAGGGACCACCTCTCCTACAAAGACAGGCTGAGCGAGTTGGGATTTTTCAGCCTGGAAAAGAGAAGGCTTCAGGGTGACCTTAATGCGGCCTTCCAGTACCTGAAGGGAGCCTACAACAAAGATGGAGAGGGACTTTTTACAAGAGCATGTAGTGACAGGACAAGGGGGAATGTCCCTTTCTGCTGCAAGGGGTTTAGAACTAGATGATCTTTAAGATCCCTTCCAACCCAAGCCATTCAATGATAACACTTTTGACTTGGAATACATGGATCGAACTGCAAACAGGTGTATTTGAGGCACATAAATTTAGGATGAGAAAGAAGGCTGAAGATCAAGCCAGACATCAGAATTAGAATAAGGCCAAGTAGAGATTTCATAGAATGATGACAAAGTTGACTTAGCCTTTTCTTCTCTCCAGAGATCAGCTGCACTGACATGAAAACCCAAAGATAGTCCTGACCCTGCCAACCAGCATGTAATTTCTATTATGATAGTGACAGATCCTGAACAAGATTAGATCCAGTTCAGACATTAGTCATACTTTTTAGACATTTGTAAAATTATTACCTCAAAATGATAGATCAAGAAACCTGTGATAGTTGTAAACCAGACTCCTGTGGCAGTATCACAAATTTCTCCTCACAGAAGTACCTAATACCATGGCTTGCTTTAAACCTGCACAGTACAAACACAACATGAGTCCTTCTACAGACACTAGTGTATGTGGTTGGTTAGCATAATGACTTTTAAATTTGACCTAAAATAAATAAAACTAAATCAGAATAGTGCCTGGGCTCTCCAATCCTTTTAAGCCCATTCTGGAATTACGGTCATATGTCACTCAATAAAAGCATTTACAGTCCTAGGCACCACATTCAATCAGTGGGTATCACAGGCTTTCTACAAGTCAGTGGGGACAGATGGACTCCTACAGAAATCTACAATATCCAAAATGAACTCACAACTTGCATTGCCCTTTCGTACAATCCTGTGATCACCCTTTTTATCCAAATGCAGAGAACACAGAGAAAGAGCAGTAAGGTGCCTGTCCTGGTTGTCATTCTCCAGCAGTGGCACTGGCTTCCCATCCCAGTCCAGAGTCATGCCTTACCAGCCTAGCAGATCCAGCCTTCAATTTATCAAAGGGTCATTTAGGACTCTGCTGCATGCTATTAGCTTCTTATCACTGTCAGAAAGACATACAGAACTTTTTACAGCCCTGAAAGATATAAGAATGTCATTAAAATGAACATAACATTACTAGAATAGCAGAGGGGGAAAATGAGCTCTTACTGTTTAATCAGCCCACATAACAGTTTGAATTTGTTTTATTATTCTAATTTTACCACTCTAATTTTATGAACATTTACCCTAACCCTCAGTTTGCTCAGATTCCTCCTCAAGTCCCAATTCATAACTGTTTGCTTAATACTTGAGGGATTAAGCCAGCGAGATTGAAACAATTTACCATAGGTCTTTAAAAGGCTACTTTTCAGTTTTACTAGTGCCTTACACACTTGATAGATCAGCTTGCTTCTAAATCTTGCCTCAGGTCCTGAAACATTACTGCAGCAGGAGAGTGGATTTATCCAAAAGAGCTCTTCCTGAACTCAAATCTCAGGCTGCAGTGGTTGCAGGCTCAAGGCTGAAGGTCTGCTACAGTTTCAGTGTCCTGACAGGTTGTCAAAGATCCTCTGCCACACAGGACAAGAGAGGAACAGTTAGTCTGAAACACATAAGAATGAAATTGTAAATTGAGGCTATGCAAACTGAAGAGAAATGTGTAAGTTCAGGCATCCTTCTTTAAAGTTCCCCTGATAGAGTGGAGAATTTGAGGTGGAACAAAAGGGTGGTGGAGCAGAGTATAGAAGCCTGCAATACACAAAACACACTGCTTGGGCCCAACTGTCTGTAAATATATTAATACCCATTAAATGGAAGTATAAAATAAAACTGATATGATATTGTGTCTTTGTGCATACTCTGCTTTGATAGAGGTAGGAACGTGAGATATAAATTAGTTGAGAACCAGAACTTGTTCATGATCACACACGGCTTATTTACCAGAGCCTGGCTATCTGAAGGTAAATGGAAGTCAATCCAGTTAACTCCCACCCTGCATTTTCCTAATCTGTCATTCATATAGACAGACAGAATGCAAGCCTGTTAAACTGATATGAACTGAAATTAAAAAAAAAAAAAAGTCAATAATCACACCAGAATTTTTTGAACAAAACCTCTGACTTGCATTCATTTGATTTTCTCATTTTCGTGCATTTAAAATTTATGTTTTGTTTCATGTTATGGGAAATGTAATAAAAGCAGTTAACAACATAATGTTAAGCTTCATTTGTGAACTGTTTCAGAAAAATCAGAATCTGCCCAGCCCATTAGTGAAATGAAAATTGTACAGGCAGAATTCCAGCACTTTTGAATAATTGAATCTAGATTTGTTCATTAGAGTAACCTTCAGGGAACTATAATGCAGAATTATGACATCAGCAGCTTTAATAGGAACAAAACCGTGAATTTGTTCAGAAGAGCACCATGAAGCTGATCAGAGGGACATCATAGGGATGTCTCCTATGAAGACAAGCTGACAGAGCTGGGGTTGTTCAGCCTGAAGAAGAGAAGGCTACAGGGAGACCTTAGAGCACCTTCCAGTACCTAAAGGGAGCCTACAAGAAAGATGGAAGGAGATTTTTTACAAGGACTTGTAGTGATAGGGCAAGGGGTGATGGCTTCAGACTGAAAGAGGGCAGGTTTAGATTAGATATTAGGAAGAAATTCTTTAGTGTGGGGCTGGTGAGGCACCGGAACATGTTGACCAAAGAAGTTGTGGATGCCTCATGCCTGGAAGTGCTTAAGGCCAGGCTGGATGGGACTTTGAGCAACCTGATCTAGTGGAAGGTATCCCTGACCATGGCAGGAGGGTTTGGAACTAAATGATCTTAAATATACCTCAAACCTAAATCACTCTATGATTCTACGGTGACAGATATTCTCAAAATCTTTCAGTGTTAAATTACCTTTTTGCCTACATACAAGTATACACTCTTTATATCTCTTTGCACAGAAAGTCATTAACTTTATCTCATGTTACACGTAAGTGGGAGAAAGTGACAAATATAAATATATATAAGTGGTTTTGCAGACATGAGTGCAGCAGCTGGGGTGTAAGCCTCCTCTGCCCTCTCCTGTTACAGGGCTCTCAAGAGGCAATGACTGTGACAACATCTCAGTTAACCATCTCTACCTACCAAGTATCAGTAACGCTTTGCTACGGATTTCTCCTCTGCCTGAGCCTGTCTTCGTTTTTTGCCCAATCCTATGGCCTATCAGGAATCTCTGTTTTCTAGGCCTTTATGCCTCCAAGTAGACTGCTAAAATCTTGTTCTCAACTTCTATTTCTCACTTCAGCTAATTCTAAAAGTTTGGCACAAAATCTGATGGAAAAAAAAGTTTCTGAGCAGAAGTATTCGGATCTCTTGCTATACTACACCTTAACCTAATGACTGCATGTCTTAATCCTTCTCTATCTTGACTCCTTCCATACTTACCTTCCAGGATGAAATCAGATCTCTTTGAAAGGGATAGTAACATTCCCTTTGATGTGGTAGGATGGTGGCACGGGAAGAGCAAAACTGATATCACATATCCCAAATCCTCTCTCGCTTTTCTAGTCCATCAATAGGATAGAAAGAGACATTTGAGAAATGGCTGTGGCAATGCTTTCTTTGGATAGCTAAAGCAGAAATGTGAAAATGACAAAATACATCCTACATTTGTCAGCAAGTTATGCTGTATTTGCAGGTAAATTTGGGCTTTTGCTATATTTGGCACACCATGCAATATTCCCCAACTACAATGCTGGCTGAGTTTCTGGACTTTGAAACTATTACATAATAGAAGTGACAGAGCAATCAAAATGCAAACAGTTTTTACTGGTTACGGTTTTCCATTATTTATAGCTGCATGTCCCTTTAGGGAAATGCCATCCCAAAATTAAACTTAATTTTAGTCTCCAAAATTAGGCGAGTCCTATGACTCAGTGGAGGAGAGAATGTTACACATGCATGCTTCTAAATGGGGCGGGCAGTTTAGTCTATTAGAATTCATTAGAGACTGAGTCATAATTGTGAAACTGAATTTACTTAGGACAATAACCTTCAAGTGAAAATAAGTATGACAGTGAGCCAGTTCTCATTTCAACAAGAAGTCAGGCAGCCTCCAAGCTTTCTTAACTGCAGTAATCCCTTCAAGTTCCTGCCTGGCAGGATTTAGGCCTCCTCTACTTTCATATATAAGAACTTTACCACATATGACACCTGCGAAAAAATGTCACATGAAACTGGCATTTGGCTGCCTGGAGTGTTTAGTCTGTATAACATCACTATCAAGACACTAAGAATTCATTCCCAGTCTAGTTAGGCAGTAAAATTAGAAAGGGACCAAATACAAAAATAACATGAGTAAGTGGAAACAGCTGGAATAATTCCCTCTTCACACAGCAAATAAGGTCTAATAATAATTTATTAAAACAAAATAAATGTCAGCTGAAGATCCAAGACTAAAGTTAAATATTGGGAGAACTATTTCAAGAATGAGAAGGCTTGAGTACATCACTCTTGATCACAGATTATTGACTGTTGCTGACATAAAAATAGCACTTAAAAAATCAAATCATTGTCTGTCAGCAGCTTCTCAGTTTGGCAGGAGAGAGCTGCACCCCACTTTGTGAGGGTATATTTAAGTACTTAATTCTCCCAGGTTGAGTACAAAAGTCAGATTCTTTCTCAGTTCTGACTTTGGAAAGTACTGGGGGAAAGAATAACTTTAACAGAGAATTTCCAGCTATTTGGGCTCTGTTATGGGGTCACAGAAGTAACGATACTGAGGACAGCTTAGCTCAGTTACAAACTTTCATAGTGAGTACAGAACAGCAACTACTCACTTTTCATTCATTCCTGGTTGAGTGGTTGCACAGTGTGTGATATTCATGTACACTCAGGTGGTTCTGAATTCAATTTTGTCCCTAAAGTACATAATTAACAATTAATACTGATGCTTCACAATTCATTTAAGCATACAGCAGTCTTCTGTTTTTCACAGTGGCAGTTGTGTTCCAACTCAATTGGGACCCTCCCTAAATCTATCCTCTAATAGCTTGCTTAATTTTATTTTTGTATTCCACAGTCCTTGATAACAGCAAGCTAATTTCTGTAACTCCATTTGATGTAAATGTGCTGATGGAACTCATATTTCACTTCATTGACTGTAATGAGCTATTTCATCAAACTGTCCATGTGACACTATTATAGAGAAAATGACAAATTTACTAATTTATTCCCTAGAAATTCCATTGGAAATTTAAAAAGGAAAAGAAAAGAGCCATGAAGTGAGTTACATTAGACTTCCACCAAATGATATGTCAGGGTCTACACGAAACAAAAGCACTGACTACTGCTACACTTAATGGAGTGTAAACATTAAGTATGTGTTGATTAATCAGTAGGTTGGCTAAAACTCAGAAGAACAAAAACATGCACCACAATACAGGTTTTCCCTTGTAAATATTTTCAAGCTTCACCTTTTCATCACGTGGCACTGCTACCATTAGAAATCAGTTTTATTTACACACCTCCTCCCCATCTGTGAGACCTCTTACCCACGTTAGGCACGTGGATTTGGATAAATTCAGCAGCTGACAACCAAGCTGTCATAGCAAAGAAGGAATTCCTCTGAATGTAATTTTTACAAAGATTATTTGCATTTATCTGTTTTAAAAAGGAGGCACTTGCAACTACACTGCTGTGTGGGATGAAACAGTATTTTGAAAGAACATTAGGGAGTATGTAATTACACGATTCATCTCATGCTAACATTAGGCCTGAAAATAGAGACAGTATCACATGGCCTGCCTGGCTTATTTTAATTAGATGTCCTCCACCTGCTATAACAGTTATAAGCCATGAATTTGATTGCTTTGCCACAGACCATCCCAAAACCCAGCCTGGAGAGAGTACAAAGGGGAAAACCACAAAACCAACTAGGACAATTACTGACATTCTTCTGAGCATTCCATTTTGTACCTATACAAGGGCTTTCTTCATCTGTATTCAAACCTGTAGCACACTCCACCTGCAATACTAATTTCCTGCACTTATTGTGGAAAAGGATTTTGTAGATGGTTAGAAAATACTATTAAAACCCACACAATTTTAATTACCTTCAAGAAAGTTTAAAAGTAATAAAAAGGTTCAAATTAAATTATTATTTCATATAATGGAAGATTCACTTACTGGATTTTTCTGGTCCACACAGTTCAGTGGAAGCCATTTTACACAGGGAAGTGTGGCAAGGGCTTTTCTGTTTGGCTGGTTTGGAGTTTTAAATGTACTTGACTAAGATTTGTCACTTTTCAAAGACTGCATTGTTTGCTAGTTTAGTCTGCTTGAAGGAGATGATGTCTGAAAGACTAAAATCCAAACCAGATGATTGTATAAAGTGCTCGAACAACTTATTTGCACAACATCTTAAGGATGCACCATTCTCACATAAATAGAAAACTCCCACAGGGAGACAGCAAGAGGGCTTGTCTTTTTCCTCAGAACCTGAGCATTTTAAGACAGCTTACACCCTACTCAAAGCTGGAGCAGCTGGCTGAAGGCAGTGACTGAGGAACAATCACCTTGCTGATGCAAAAAGCAGGTCTTGTCAGAGTACCTTACCAGGAAAAACTGCTCAATTCACATGGTTTAAATCAAGCCACAAACAAAAAACCAATTATTTAATAACAATGGTATTAACCGGAAATCAGTAAACTTTACATTCAGGATCAGTATCAGGAATATAACACATAAACCACAACATTAGAAGTTTATGAAATGTTAATAAATACCTACAAATTTCTAAGCACACTGTAACTAATCCCAAGAGTTACAGCACCCCCCACTCTCTCACAGAGCTCAAGGGTAATGAGACCTCATCACTCTCTTCTGGAAGTGCAGTTCCTCCTACTCACCTCCTACCACCATATTCCTGGGAATGTGGGTTCTTTCGCTTTGTTTGTATCCGTGCTACCCTCAACGATCCTTATGTAGCTGAGAAAGCACACAACAAGTTCACTTACAAAGGTCCTTACTTTTTGCTCCCTGTCTTGTCAGTGCAGTGGTTGCATCGCTCCAACGTGGAGGATGCTCTGTTAGGTCTAGACAGAAGTTGTCATGCCAGAGGGTGACTTTTGGAAGTACCAAAATGAGTTCTGACTGCTTCTCTCTTTCCACTTCCCTCTCCCTTCCTGTCACAAATTTACATGTTTCTCTTACAGTTCTTTTCAAGTTGACTCATCCATTTATTTCAAAAGTCTCTTAGTTAGACAGCAGGTCATGTGGATACCCCAATGAGGCATACCAACAGGTCCAAATGGGGAGGAAGGCAGTGAAGAAGGACTAACCAGCCTCAGCATATTTCTACCCTCATTCATCTAAATAGCATCTGGTAAGAAAGAGATCACATTCTATCAGGGCAACATATGGAGCAAGCTCACCACTGGTGTTAGCAGAAGAATGGTGACTTACATTGCTACCAAACTGTCTGCTGGATTGCACTCTCCCTGCTTGGGCTGGACCTCTGGGGAAGTGCCATTTAACCTCCCACTCTGGCTCCAGATTTAATTAGTCCTCAAATTGTGACAACTAGACATATGAATGATCAGCACTTTGTTCTGCTAAAGTATCTAGTCTTTAGGAACATAACCTCCATAGATCCTCTAGAAGTAAAAACTTTGCTTTGAAAGTAGGTAAACATTGAGAAATGGAAGCTGCTCTCTTTTTATGAGAGCTAGTTCACCACTTTATAATTAAGATATATAATTATGTAAGTCCTGAGTGCATCAAGTGCCAAGAGAGCTTCCTAAGAGACTTGTGTGTAGTAGGTCAATTAGTCCCTAGACCCCTATCCTGGATTTTGAAAACAGTGAGAAGATCCAAAAAATATTGATTTTTTTTTTTTTGCTATTAGTAAAATATATCACATACCCATCTTCATGCATGGTCATCAGTAACTACTATGCTGCTGATACTCGTACAATATCTGTCTGAGGAGAAAAGTTCCCTTTCAGCAGGCTTTTCATAAAGCATAATTAGACTGTCCCTGGTAAATCTGCAGTCTCCAGAATGCCACTGTATGGTTAATTTGCTTGCCTTTGTTCCAGCCTTATTGTGCTCTTTTTTGCATTACATGAATTGATGTAGCAACGATCTATAAACATGAATATAGTCCTGGCATAATAGGGAAAACAGGCAAACAAACAAACAACAGTTTCCTCTGCCATGCAACAGAATACCTTTAGATCAGGCCAGATTGTCAGATAGTTTTTATGCAGAGCATGGAGGTATTAAGGAGAAGCAAGTTGTCTCTCTGAAAGTCACTTTTTGTTCTCTGTGCTATGGTAAGGAAGCAGGAGATACAAAATAATAGAGACATTAAAGATATTTTAGTCCTCTTTGTCAAAGATCTGAGTCTGAAACCTGTTACTATCAAACGTTACTGTAGGGTCTTTTTCCTAGAGGAGTCACAGTCTGTCAACAGTAAACAGAATGAGAACACAGCACAAAGATCACAACCATGCCAGTTCACTACAATCAATATTAAATATTTGATCAAGTTATTAAAATGGAAAGCAATGCAGGTCTTCAAGGAAAATAAGAGCAAAAATCATTTAACAGAAAATAGTAAAATAGTCTTCAAAACCTGATTCTGTAAGCAGAGTAGCCAAGCACCAGAGAAAACAGACTAGCCAAGTCTTTCCTCTTTCCCAGTGTCCTTACACATGTTCCAACTCATATTCAACCTTATAGCAAAACAGGTATCACCCATCTATATGGATATGAAATCCCTATTTGTCACTCTCGGGTTATGCACTGCCTACAGATCCTCGAGCATCAACCATATGCATCATCACAATGCCTCTAATTCATGTCCTGTTTCTTAACAGCAGTGAAGAGAGTGATCCCAGAATCACTTCGTGTAGCAATGGACTACTAATAAGAGAAAAAATTGATCAAAGAAAAGCTCACATTAAAAAATAAACTTCCCAACTGTCAAAGATCTGAAATGTATGATTTTTTGACAGCGGTAAGTGTAAGATGCTTGAAATTGAAGGGCTTTATAAAGTAGAGGCATACAGAAGTGAAGAATTATTAACAAATCTCATGATGAAAACTACATGTAGATTTTGGTTTGCCAAGTTGTTGGCAGAGGAACCGAAACAGCCATTCCTTGACTGAAGTGCCCTAATACTATACTGAATAAATATAAAGCAGACTTTGGAAAGAAGTGACCAGCCAGAATAGAATAATATATAAGAATCACCAGAATACAGTTCAACCACAGGAAAATTACCAGCATTCAATTCAATAATGAAATATATTGTTTCACAATAATTATAACATAATTTATATAGCACAGAAGTTATTTCAAGTCATGAGTCATCATGAAACACATTCTTTGACAAGGTGATGAATTCTACCAACACTAAGGTTTGCCTGTTTCTTGGAGTATGCAATTCAGCTGGAATTTCAAATTTAAGCTCCAGTTTCTAACATGATGCCAAAAAACTCGATCAGCAACCCCAGGAATAAAACGTGCCTATTCACTGATTCAACTGCACTCTTTCTTTGAGCTGGCACAAACTACTTTTTGAATAGTTCAGACAAAGTTTGCAAGCCTAACCAAACACGCTATTTCATCAGCTTAGAAGAAATTCTTGTTGACATGGCTGTCCATGTGGCGGTGTAACTTCTGTCAGTCTTGTTTGCACAGACAAAATCAAAACACTTGTCAAGGTGCTTAGAAACCAACTACAGCTTGCTTGTTTTACATCTGTATGGAAAATATAAACAAATTAAATTTTAAGAATGCTCCTAAAAATGCGAAGTTTTCTTTCAGAAGAAAGAGCAAAATACTTGAACACTGTTTTGGACATGCAATCTGAGTCACATTAAACACCTGAACAACTTCTAGACCTCAGAAAGAATAAATTAACAGAATTTAATAAAAGTACAATTTATTTGGCAATTTCTGCCTTGCTAATATAACCTTAACATACAAGTTCCTAACTGGATTCAGATGATACTTCACTGGTACAGATGGCTATTTCTCACACTCTCTCCCTGTTTGGCGATGGACACTTCACAACCTGGTCGATCTGAAGTGTATTAATGAGGCACTAAAATGTTTTAAGGCATAAAGTAGGTGTTGAAATTTCTTTGATACATTGTATTAATTTAAAGGCAATTAATTTAAAAGTTGCAGGTCTTCTTGATGGGCATATAAAAACATTTGTTATCTAGAGATTTTTCTCATTAGTCACTTTTGATTCTCTTATTAATTCAAGCAGGCTTCAAACACACCATTTTATTTACCTTGGCAGTTTGGGTGGATTAGAAAAGAAAATGACAGGAGAACAATTTGTAACACAAAAATGACGATTTACTTTACCTATACTACTCATTTCTCAGTCTCTTCTAATTTGTCTATCCTGTAATAATATAGCTAAGGGTTGAATCCAGAAGGCTTTGGAACAGAGAGACACTATTCAGGTGCAAGGTGAACTGGCCCTAACTATTCCAGGAATAATTACATTTCACTAGACAGTAAACAGTTACAATGAATCTGTTCATTAATTGAAATTCAAGATTTTTTGCAGTGCAAACCAGCAAGAGTTTTGCTTTATTTCCTGCACAAACAAGCAGAAGGTACAAAACTAAATTAACTGCTTTTCAAGAAGAAAAGAAAGAACTAAGCAAGGCTCTGAATATCTATCAGCTAGAGAAAAGCTGTGGGGAATAGAAAGCAACAACAATTGTCTGAATTGCAATTGAACACCTCATCCACTCCTTAGAGAAATATTACAAAAATTTAGAGAGGTTTTCTGGACTAGATCCTCAAAGTTATGCTGGTTTAAAGGCAAACCGGCAGGAAAAATTAACCCAACTCAAAAGAGATTACAAATCAGAGTTATAATTTAATAAAAATAATACAATAAATACAATTATACCAATGAACAATTGGTTTTAACCCACAAAAAACAGATATAATCCGGCACCCTGGGGCACGAACAGAATAGTGTTCGTTGGCCCCCATGCTGAGCCCCTCGTGGGCCCCCTGAGTTCAAAAATAAAAGGAGAGGAAGAACCTGTTGGTAGGAGTGATGGTCGCGTTCTGGTTGAGAGTGGTGGTTGCAGACTGATCGAGGTTCTGGTCCTCTTCCTGGATTCCATGAGCGGTACTAGAAGTCCCAAAATTCCAAGGTTATACTTAGTCAGGTTCAGGCAGGAATGCCCAGCACCTTCCCGAGGGCAGAGGGTTCCACAGCGGGTGATGGTGAGTTGTGGGGGTGAGGAGAGAAACACCCTCTTATCTCACAGGCCTCTTAACACCCAGCTTATAGCCTGAGGGGTCAGGTGTGCTCTGGGCAGCTGCTGCAAATGGTCTACTATTAACAGTTTCTGGGAAAGGACATAGCAGGTTTAGAATACACAGTTTGGGTTACACCCATGCAGTGATGAAGACTCACGGAGAGCATCATACAAGTATTTTCTTTTAGATCTCCACTTTGGGGCATTTGCAGTTTTGTTTACCCCACCATCATAAACACTCTCTCCTAAAACCTGCATGTAACAATAGTTATAAGCCTTTGTAAAGTCTAAGGCTACTCTTTCTTATAGACAGATTTTACTTATTTCCCTTTATATCAAGGTGAGCACTTACCATTCTTTTCCCTTTTTCTTCTTTTTCTCTTCTTTGTGGTGTATCTGGACCGAGAAGCTTTGTCTCCACCTGTTGCTTGTTTTACTAAATTAGAACACCAGGTTCTCTGAAATACAGAAATCATTACCTTGGCAAGAGCTGACCACAAGCAGTGTAGTGGTATTACAGCTGCTGCAATTAGCCCTGCTGGGAAACACCTTACCTTAGCCCCACGATTCAGTTAACACACCCGTGCTACCCAAGACAGGCTCTGATTATTGGCAGAGCAGGCAGGTACTGAGGGCTGCAAAACAGGCATGATCCTCTACCCAATCTCTTTACGCCAGGCATCTGGAGTATCAAGTTGACTACTTTTTCTGAGGGAAAGTTAGGGACATGTAGACTACTGGTTAAGCCAGCAAGTCAAATTAGCATAGCTGTTGCTCTGCCTTTCCCTCCTCTAGTTGGCATTTCTGTAGCAAAAGCAACTCAGCCTTATGCTCGGCCTTCAAGTGACAAAATAAATTTAGTCTATGACAATGAGCAGCCTTGAGCTAGCACTGACACTGCCTTTGGGATCACGACTCTGCACACTGCTGCGCTGCGACGGACCATTTTGTTCTGGCTGTTTCTGGGATCTGCCAGCTTGTCCCTAGTTTCCTTTTGTATGACGTAGTTTCCACAGAGCTCGCCAAAAGTCTCATTTGGCTAACTGATCCATCAGGAGGAACATCAGTTCTCTGTGAAACTGCATAAATGACAGAATGGGAGCAGATATTAAACACAGATAAGCCAAGGTACTGAGGACTGGATTGTGCACTGTTTCAAGGCAGAGTTGCATGACTGCATTCTGTTCAAAAATAAAATTCCCTATGTTTTACTTGCTTTATTTTATTAATTGTAATTTTCTGTTTGTAGTTTGGGGCAAATGGAACATAAGCAGTGGTTTGTGTTTTTTTTGGTAGGAATTGATGGAGGGTTTTTTCTCCCAGTTATGAATGCTGCTTTGAGAAGACAGTCAAATAACGATCCTGATAACCATGGCATAAATCTTTTTTTGTTAGGCTATGTTTTACCATTAGCATTTGTTCATACAGTTCATCAAGCACAAAAAGTATTTGTCACTCTATTAATTTTGCACTGGAATCCTCCATTATTGCTCACTTGGGTGTGCAGCCTAAGCGTCTTCAGGATCCAGCTCCTAGTGACCACTGCCATCACAGAGGAATTGCAACAACTGCTTGGTCCTCCCCTTCATCAGTGCCTCCTAACTTTCTCATGCAAATTCTGTCAAGCTAAAAATGTCTGTGTCTGTTCTCAGTCCAGTGATGAATTATTTTGGAAAGTATGAGTAAAATCAATTCAGTCACTTGAGTTAAGCCAGCATGAAAAATAAACTCCACTTTCACCATATGTCCTGATTGAAATTTTCAAGCATGGAAATCTTAAAAATGGCTAATTCTCCACACGTCATTCCAGGTTGTTTCATAAATCCTCACAGAGGAAGGGAAATTATTCATGGCTAATGAAAAATGGTTCAGTAATTGTAAACTTATGTGCACTTAAAGTCACACATTTGTTTAAATTTTCCCCGAAATAAGGGATGAGTTAATGCTGCTCAAGTTTAAAGCTAGTCAATTACCAGTAATGCTCCTTGGTGAAGTCCATTTTAGCATACAATAAAAGTGTGACTCTATCACATTTTTAAGTACTTTTTCTTAAAAACAGATACAATAAATAGCACAGACACAAAAATAATGAACCAAGATCTGTGATTCTAAGATACCCCTGGAAACACGTTGTTCCTCCAGTATCAACTCTACCTTATTCAACACACTCAGTACTTACACTGACTTGTGTGAATCTTGATGTAGTATTTTTTACAATGCCTGTCCTCTTGGATGTATTTTATTTGACTGCTGGGGAGGTAAAATCAGGAATTATGCAGGTATAGGGTTAAAACAGTTGAAGTATAAAAAAAGAAAGTAGGGTAGAAACATTAGGATGAAATAAATGAGAAGAGCTATGGTGCAGAGCATATGAGAAGATTAAAAGACCTACAATCCTTTAAGGAAATACCACTACCTAAAATGCAAATCACTGGAGAGTACTGAGCTAAAGACTATTTTTTTCTCCCAATTTCCTAACTGATCTCTTTGCTGAAAGCTTTATCCATCTAGAATTACAAGGAGAAAAAAATGTATAAGAATGAAAGAAGGATCTTAGAATTTGGCCTCTAGTATTTTCACCTGATCTATTTTTCACATCATCACTAGCAAGCTACAGCTTTATGTTAGAAAGGTAAAGCATCTGTGTAATCACAGCCAATAGTGTTCTCCCTAATGCTCTTAAATTTGTTTGAAACACTTTATTTGCTATAGGAACAAGGTCAAAGTCTTGCAGAAGTAAATTAATTGTAGCAGTGTTTGTCCTAGTTGAAAATACCTGCAGCTACTCCTGAGACCTGATGGTCAATGTCACTAACCTAATCTGGGAAGCAATGACATGAAACTAATGATCTTTTCAGAGAAATAATCTAGTTTTTAAAGATGAGAACTTAAAAAAACAAAAACAAAACCAAAGAAAACCCACAAAACAATCACCCTACAATAATATTCTAAAATAAGTAATAACTTTTAAATAACTATTAAGTCACTTTAGAGCCAGCACCATGGGATCAGTACCTCCCGTGGTGCATTATCACCTACATTAATTCCTTTATATTTTCTTTGTTTAGTAGAGTTGCATGTGTTCAACTGTGCTAAATATCCAGGTGTTTCATTGCGCCATGTTTATATTGCAGGCAATATTCAGGAACGTGTCCCTACAGATCTGTTCACAGGTGTGCTGGATCTGACCACAGCATAGGCTCTCTCCCCCAAACAGTGTCCAAAGGCTTTTGAAACAATCCGTGTAATAGTTGATCTCAATTGTGAATTGAGTCTGTGTGCTGCAGAGCTAATACCTTGATGTTAGTCAATCATGAAATATTACTCAGTGAGAAAATGCTTCCTGCCTCAGGCTATGTTTCAGAAAAGTTAAGTCAGATCCAGTATTAGGCTTTTATGCATATATAATGCATATATAATTTGTGTTACATTTTCACTCTTTCCCGGCAAGTTTTTAGTACCAATATAAACACATAACAGAGACATTTATATATTTTAACAATTTTTATTTTTTCATAATTCTCCATAATTTCGAAGTCATTATGTAACTACTTCCCATGAAAATCAATACCAAAAAATATTTTTCATCTCATTAATAGTGTGAACAGATGCCAGTAATGGTGGATCGTTCCACCTCTAACAGAGCAGGCATTACTGGACCAACAATCCATCTGCTATATGAGAAACTAGGAATCGGACACCTGACATATATCTTCCCCATGGAAGGATAGCAGGGATTCTCCAATTTGCACAGGATCTTGAACCAGTGTACAGCAGCTGTGTCTTTTCAGTTTAAGAGGTTTTGTTATGGCCCTATTCTTCTACCAGTAATTGCTTAGTGGCCAGTAAGCTTAAACAGCATGGAAGAGAGGGGACCTCTTTTCTTCTTTACCTCAGAGGTTTAAAATTTATTTTGCCAGGAAACTTAATCATTTGACTCTAACTTAAGGGGGCAGGAAATGCTCTGCACTTTCTTGATATGGTTGTGCTACTGCATAACCAAGAGAGCAAAGATTCCATTGGAGGCAATGTTTCAGCAAGACTGCTGCTGAGGGTTAAAGCTTCTCAGCTCCCATATTGAGAATAAAGACACCTTTTTTTAATCCCCTTTACTTCTCCACTGTGACTTTTACAAGTTGACCACCAGTAGGCTTCCAGAACGGGCCATGTAGCATGCATGCCTGATAAGCTAGTGTATCAAACCTCCTGGAATGTGATAGGACAGTTTTAGCTGAAAAGCAATTCATGAAACCAGGACTTTAATATGTGGAGCTATAAATATTGGGTGAATATCTAGATCTTCACTCAACTCAGGAATAGGGTGTTTTAAGCATTGTCACTGAGGTGTCTTTTCACAAGTGTACAGGTGAAAATAAAAAACAAACATAGGGCCCTGAAGACCCTCAGTTAAACACACACTGTTGCCATCTGTTATCCTTTTGGTTAATTCAACTCTCAACTCCAACTACAACTCAGTACCAAATATATGAAGCAGTGCTACCATCTTACAAGAATATGAGTATGTCCTGGGAACAGAGCATATACTCTGCATCCAGGCACCTCATATTTAGTAAATAACTTCTGTTTAACATTAAACCTCCTTGTGCTTCTGATGCAGTTGCCTAGTTGCAAATGCAATGTCAGGTATTTTTATCTTGTGCAAGACTATGCTTCCATGAGCAATTATAATCTAATTAAAGTCATTAATGTTTATGCCCTAGGGAAACATTCAGTTATTTGTAGGCATCTGAGTTTTTCCTGTCTTCCGATCCTTGTTGTAATTTATGCTTTATTGAGCATTTCTAAATATCCACAAGTTATTTCACTTGCCACCTTAAAGCAGTGCCACTCTGTAGCCTATGACACTGTTTTCAGTGCTTCTATTTGGAATGTAAAATAAAAAAAGGGTAATCTACCTATTAAAGATTCAGAACTGGAGCTACAGCTTTTGAAGCCAGATTTTATCAAGTTTGTCCCTTACACCAAAGCTTTTCATATCATAAATCATGCCTTGATCAGAGTTCAGAATTGTCTATGCCTTTCAAATGCAAGCAGATACTAGGAGGACCTGAAAGAATACACTTGTGATTTCAGAACCTAAAGCACTACTATAATGACCTATTAAAACTATTTTGTAGCTAGAATAAGCACACCGCAAAGTTCAGTGAGGCAAAGATTTTAAAATAGCGTTGGAAAATTTCCTGTGATTTGCCAATCATCTAGCAAATATTTTCATCACTGAATTAATAATATTTCATAAAGTGCTAAAGTTTTATTTTCAGAGTTCTGCTAGGACTTGATCCATAGACATTAAAGCCAGTCTAAAGGATCCCACTGATTTAAGTAGCCCCGGACCAAAATTCTGTGTCTCTTTTAGTGCCAGTACATTCAGGTCATAAGGCAAAAGAAGGAAGGGTGGCCAAAAGTGTCTCTAATAACATCCCAGGTTCTCGGGTTTGGACCTTTTCTACTTGGAACTGAGAATGTTTGGGTGCAAGGTGAAACAGCCAGCTGAAGAGCACATGATTTCATTTTCAAGCAATCCAACTCAATTATTGCAGAGGGTGTGGGAAGTGATGTGTGTGTATCATTGCTGTCAGTCCGAGGGAGGATCATTGCTGATGGCCTGTGACAAGCGAAACATCGTCACGGCAGTGTCTACTAACCTATCACCAAAAAATGTTCCCCATCACTACAAAAAAAAAAAGGTATTTCAACTGCAGCTGTGAAAGAAGTATTTTCTCATGTAGTTCTGCATTTCAAACATTTTTCACTCCACGTTGGAATGAAACCAAAACTTCTTGAAGGTTTACACAAAGAGAAAGCATGCTTTCCCTGACACTCCCAGATCAAGTTCAATGTGTTGTACAACCTGGTCTGAATGAAGGATGTAATTTTAAGCCTTTTTCTAACATATCACGAGCATCAGGCTGTCTTGGGGTGGATTTTATTCCCTGCCAGTCAAACTGTTGCATATACATGCCATTTATAAAAACTCAAACATTTTACTGCAGCCAGGACTTGATCCCAGCAGTCTGTGAACTTGATTGTTGTGGTTTGGGACTACATCTGCTTGTCCATCTTTATCTTTAGCCAGCACAGGGCCAAGATAGCTGTCCCAAACTAAGCTAAATATACTTCAGTTTGACAACTAGTCATTTTATGACAAAAATAATTTCAGTAAAATATCCCCAACCAGTGGCAGTAATGGTCCTTTTGGAACACATTCTAAACAGCAGTCAGCATGGCCAGCCTGACCTTGTCTGAAATCTGCTCAGAACAGATTCAATTAACATGACTAGAAAGCTAGAATAGAGCCTGACATGGCCTGTACTCTCCACAGACTGTTCTGTTTTAGCTCGAGTTCTCTTTAATAGGGGTCTGATGCCCAGATAGTACAGTCTCATGGTCAGGGAAGCACTTAATTGTGTCATTAACATGAAGTCAGTGGGACTTAAGCACATATTGTTACATACAAGTTGTCCTAAATACTGTTTATGACATCACTGATAATTGGAAATTATTTTTAATATGTGTAGCATTAAGAAATGCAAGCAAATATTCTGTGGGGCTTTAATCTCCATAGCGTAAATATAAATTTACTTACAATGTTTTAAAAGCTGACTTTGGAATATGTACAGAAATTGCCTTCTTTCTATAAACTGTTCCATTCACTATCTTAAGAAAAAAAGTAAAAACTAAAATATTTTTCTCTGTTTTCAAAGTAGAAACACATCAAGCAGTTCTGAACAGCTGAGTTGCTTGTATTACTCAGCAGAAGTGTTCATCAACATTTAAGCATGTAAACCCCATATATTTTAGGTTTCTTCAGCATACCTTCTTTAGTGTGCATGCCAGGACACTGTAAGTTTAAGCATTATGCTGAGAAGGTTTAATTATCTGCTACTTCCATCACATATCTCCAGCCCACACTTTACTGTCCAAGCTATTAACTGAAAATTTGGAATACAACTACAGATTAAAATGGATTTATTTGATTAATGTGTGTGTACAAGTGTGGGTTCTCTTGTGAACTATTCAAGTGTTGAGTTTAATTGAGCTACAGCTGGTGCTGACTGTGTTTTCAGAGAGTAGGGATTTACTGACTGATTGACTGTCTCTCCCTTTTAACCTGGATGAAGATGCATTCAGTAAGAAGCGAAATTTCCTGATGATACAAAACCACAGGGAGAATAGTAAAGAAGAGAAGAGCATTAAACTGAATGAAAATAAGAGCACGTAAAATCAAGTTGCTTATATGAAATGAATGAAACTAGGCATACCAGTTGGAAAATGCACTAAATCAGGGATGTGTTTGTAAATCTCCAATTCAACCAGGGAGGGAGGAAGAAGGGGGAAAAAAACCCCAACAAACAAATAAGAGCTATTATTCCAATGACAATGCAAATCCCTTTTGGAGAGGCAGAATAAATTAAATTAATGAACTTCTAAAACCCTTCAGCTGAGAACCTCTCTCCCTTGTTGGCAGAGTTAGATACAGCTGTTCAAATGGTATCACAGAGGAAAGGCAGAAAATCAGAAAAAGAAAGAAACTAAAAATATTGTCTTCCCTGCTCAAGGAAGACAAACATCCCAAGTGACCCAAGTACTGCTCATCATAAGGAAAAAGAGTTAACCCAAATGCAAATTGCCAGGGTGAGATCAAAAGCATAAAAGAGCAATAAAACTATCCTGTTAGAAATAAAACAAAAACAAACAAACAAACAAGAAAATCTCCCACACCTCCATAGCCTTCATTATATGGAAAAACACTGCAAAACTTAATGTTTGTCACCATTTTGCCTGAATGGAAGTTTCTGGATGATCATCCAGAAAGAAGCCACCACAAGGGCTCTTCCCAACTGTTCTGGATTTGCAAAACCAACACTCCACATTCATCTGTCCCCTATTCCACTATCCAGCATAAACAGAGCACATCCTACCCTTCGATAGGTGGATGGTCATTTACTGTATTTCAGGTATTTTCTTCTGTTTGACCTTTGCTCTTTTTCACCAGTAATTTCATTGCTGTCTTTCCATAAACTATGATCTGTTCTTTACATGCACGTTTAATATTCTCTACTCTTATTTTTCTTTTTTTTTTTCTCTTGTAGGGGAGAAATATGGTAATTTTTAATTCTCCATAAGATATGTCTTGTTGCTGCCCACAGTTATAAATTAAGATATTCCAGAATTATGGTTTATTTTCATGATGAATGTTTTCATTCACTGGAAAAGAATAGGTTCTATGCAAAAATAATTGAGGAAATGTAATTACTTAGAAAATCTCAGTAGTTCTGAAAAATGTCCCCAGTATGATTGTGTATGTAGAGTCTACGAAGCTGTAACATCAGATTTTCACATACTTTCTCACTTTTTCCTACTAGGATAGGAAAAGTTATAAGAAGATTCTGTGCCAGATTTGCCAGTATCTCAAAGGCTTGACAATCTCGTCATCTGACTCAGTGGGTCAGAGAAGCAGATGTACTTCTAAAAACACACAAGAGAACTGCGAGTGAAGACGTACACTGTGTGGGACTGTGGTGCCATTATGGCACTGGGAATTTTGTCTTTTGACTTGGTTTTCAAAGCACAGATCCCTCTACCTGGCTAATCTTAAGCCCCACTCCCCCAGTGTTGTTCCATACCTCTAGTTGCCAGATATATCTGTCAACAGATGGCTGACTGGGACGACCATCTTCTTTTGGTGCAGGGGGTCACAGACCGGGAAAGAGCCATGTGCTTGATACATTATGAGACAAAATATGAAGCTGGGGCTCAAATGACAGAGTAAATGAGATCTGACAAGTCTAAAGAATATATTGGAAGTTTAAGACTTAACTCACATCCTAGTCAGAACAACTCCTCAAAAGTATCTATCCTTATCCATCTGTCTCAGAGTAATTCAATGCACACAAACACTAATGAAAAAAACCCACAAAAATGCCAGAATATGCACACACTCCCAGCAGTAACCTCCGATCACTGAGTATCACAATGGCAGAGAGAGCCACAAATTCCCCAAGATCTTTGTTACAGTGTGCACAGTACATAAAATGCAGAATAAGAATGAGTTGTGACTTCCACTGTTGACATTTCTTTAAACAGTGTTCCATGCATATGGATAGAAAGGAAACAAATTTTAAGGAAGGGTTGCTGAGAGTTCTCTACACTTCACAGAGTATACAGAAAGTGTTTACAGTTTAGTATCCTCTTCTTTTCTTCCTCTGAGTATGATCTATTCCCTACAACAGAAATAAATTAGGTGCTCTTCTGGATTTCATGAAGAATATTCAAAAGATAGATAAGAATGGCATAAATTTAATATTTAAGCAGGAAAAATAATAATAAAAAATGTATAAACTGCTAGTAAGCTTAGCATTAGCAATCTGAACGTCTAAAAATTGTGCAAAAGTTGACAGCTATTCATACTCACAGGTTTGCATGTACGTTGCCAAATATACCTACACCATATTCCCATTTTATTCCAGCAAAGGAGATAGCTTTTGCTTCAGCCAGCAAGTCCTTTCCTTCTCCTGTGCTAGAGTAATTAAAAGAAAAGATATAAAACTTCTAATTCCTCCAAGGGTTTACTGAAATCCCACAATTTCTTTTATTATCTTTCTCCAAAGTACTATTTATAAATCCTGCCTTCGAAAGCTTTTCAGCAAGTTATTTGTAAAGCATATTCATTTGCAGAGTGATCTGGCTCCACCAAGTGACGGTTGCTGTGATTGCTCATCTACACCTGGACCAAAGATAAATAAATAGTAAATTAATTTGGTACCATGGGGAATTTATTGGCAATCTTTGAACTTCAGTAATTCATTCATTTTGAATAGATTACCTTGTAGTGTAGATGGCACATGAAAGCATTGTGGCAGTGCAAGGAAGTTACTTGCCACAATGCATGATGATGAAATTTTGCTTACCGAAGTACCCATACTACTAGTAACTCCAACAATAACACCTATGAAAATAATTGTAGTAAGGTAGGAGGGAGGCAGGAGAGCAAATTCTTTTCCCCAAATTCCTTCCACAACTACAGAAAGTCTGCTGGCATACAAGGAACCTGTATGAATGAACTTGCTATGCTGTCTTTCATGTAAGGTCTAAAAGAACATGCTTTGGAAGGTTCAAAACAAAGTGGATACAAATCACAGGTGTAAGGAATGTTATTAAAAATGTATTCTGCAATATTATTTTTGAATGACTGCATGTTCTGAAAGGAAAGATTTTTAAAGCACTCCAGACTGAGGAGACTGAAGGCCAGGGAGCTACCAGGGAAAGTCAGTCAGTGAGACCGAAGTTGCATTAGATGTTGCCTGCACTGGTTCTGTGAACTCACCCAAAAATCCTGGGTTTAGCTTTTGCAGGCTCACAGAGGCATGTAAAAGTGGATCTCCTGAAACTTGAAACTACCATAACACAGTTGATATGTTCAAAATATCATTGTTAGTCAGCTGTAAATTTTTTCATAAACAGCAGTATCTGCTTTATCATCATTGCTATTTGCAGTTTTGTTACCTTTGGTGAGGAAGACTATGGAAAGGCTGAGCAATCTGTCTTTCATTACCTCAGAGTTCTACTTTGATTAATTATTAGCAGAGAAACCAACAAGAGAGGTCAATAGCTATTGGACAGGATCATAAACCCATGCACACAGATACACATGTGCACACACACAGAGGGCATACAGATTAATAGAAACTAATATTTTTGGCATTATAGTGCTGTCTGTCATCGTCCCTAGCTATACAGGAACACAGTATTTGTTTCATTTGTGTGTTCTCAGTTGCATGTTCTGTTCCTTTGAAAAGATTGGATGGTGAGGAAGCCCACTCCAGATAACAGGAGATAACTCAGCATGCCCAAGGAAAAGTCAGAGTGGACCACAAGAAGGAGTAGACAGGATATTCACAACAAAGAACAGCCTGCTCCAGAAAGACTGGAAAGAACTTCCCAAACAGGACTACACAGAAACTGTGGGCATCCAGAAGTTGAATTTAACTCTTTATGCAATGTGATAGTGGATAAGAAGAGAACAGTGCAGAAATCTTATTTCTGGTCTGGCACCTCAAGTTGCCTTAACTTTTATTTATATAGAAAAGTGGAAAGGCAACCTTTTATTTAAATTAGGTTTAGCTTCTTTTTAGTTTGGATTTTTTTGGATCTTTTGGGGGAGCTCATTATAAGATGAAAGCCTAAGGCATTTCCACATCAAAGCTGTACTCCACTCTGCATCTTGTCACAGGAGGGAACAGACAACCTTGCAGACCAATGGAAGTTGTCCTAGATCCTGGTGTTATTCTGAGAAAGGGGAGGGAGTTGTGAAGAAAATAACAAGGAAAATCACCCCTGGATCTAAACTGACTCCTTTTGAAGAACATATTGAGGTGCTTCTTAAAGCCAGATTTCTGCTTAGATTCTTTGTTAGTCTGACACTGCACATAAAGTGGGGGGGGGGGGAGGGAATTACACTCTCCTTGCTAAAGATTAGGGGAAAATAAAAATCTTGCTCTTTTTTTCTAGTTTTCGATCAGGGTTCTGTCTTTAGCATTCTGGGACTTTATTCCTTTGGAATTATATACTGTGTAACTTAAGTATCAATTAGTGGGAAAAGGAATCCTGAACAATTAGTGTTAGTGTTATTGTCTCTAACAAACACTAGCAACACCAAATTCCATTGGCCCATAAGAAGACACCCACACTAGCATTAAAATCATATTTATCCCAAACTGCAAACTGACTGTCCAGCAAATAGCATCTTAATCAGGAAACAGAGAGAAATAGTTAAGTAGAATACAGCACAAATTGAAAGAAAAAGGTGTATATCCTGGGAAAGTCTGTGCTGAAGGTTGTACTGAAGGAAAGAAATACCCTGTTGAAATGTCTGCTAATTTTGCATTTAAATTTTACTTTGATGCATGATTTCAGGATTAAAAAAAAAACCATAGTGAGTTTTCATGAGGCAACAGATATACTGAAATAACTCAGTACCAAGGAACACACATGAAAGCACCATCTTAACAAAAGGATTATGGCAAATGCAGAGTTCCTCATTGCTTCCTCACTAGTAAATACTTTCTAGCTGACTAGAGAAGACCACACACTAAGACTGAGCCTCTTCACTATCAAATAATTCACAGTCTGATAAATTAAATAAAAATAACAGAATTAAAATGGGTTGGCAACTGGATAATATGTGGTTGTTCAGCCTACAGGCAATCAGATAAAATACATTATGCACTTTGAGCTTTATGCATAGCAGTGTCTCCCTCCTATTTCTAGGACATCGGTGTTCCGAGACAAATTTTACCAAAAAAAAAAAAAAGTCCCAGATTCGCTATCATTTTTTTGCTGGCCTAAGTCGTCCAAGAGAGTGTGTGTGTATGTGTGTCTTCTTATTTCCTTGGCTGACTGGGGCAGCAGCCAGATACCTGATAGAAGTGTGACAGTATCTGTAGGAATGAAACTAGGAAAAGCAGAAATAAGTTTTATCTAAATGTACAAAACAGGAACTAAGAGAGACTCTCCTGTGGCAGTCTGCATCTACTCTTTCCAACATAAAAATGGCAGCAGATATGTAGGAAGGTGATTGCATGTTGAGTGGGCTCTGTGTCTGCAGTTTCATTTTCCCCACATCATATGCACAGAAAACTGTCATTTGAGCAGCTCTATTCATATTTGTGCTTATTTCTTGGCAAACAACTACTTCAGTCTAATTTATTTAATGAAATTTCTATAAAACTGCTTTGTGCTAAAGCATCTTGAGAGTTTTCTCTTAGGTCTCCTCCCAATCTTTTACTTTAGAAATTGTTGGATTAACTAAAGCAAAAAAATTTCTGGGAACATAGTGATTGTATTAAAATTTGTGATATAATTGCTTGATTATTTTTTACAATATAATACAATATAATCAAGCCTTTTACAATTAGTTTATACTGAAAAATGTTATGATCTATTTCTATTGATTTCAGTAGTTAAGACGGAATGAAATTGGGTCACAGTATCTCATTTTTCAAATGTTCTTAAATTTTTTAATAGTTGAATCACACGAAATAAACTAAAAAAACTGTGGAACATCCATTAAAACACAGACTTTTGCAGCATACTGCTTTTGTGCTTCCTCTTTCTTAATACAATCTCTAGTTCTTACTGTACCAATTGTATCTGCATATGAATATAAAATACAAATATATTGGTATCTTTCATTATGATTTCTTCAATAAAACTGAAAGAAAATATTCTGAAAGGACAGAAAACCAGGTGAAATCATGGGAATGAAAAGCTGTAACACTGGACACTACAATACAGTTGCAAAGTAGGATTAATAAAATGATAAAAGGCAGCAAGATACAGGTTGAGAAAAGTGCAAAGACAAAAAGTTTGGAGAATTCAGCCTCTGTTCTGCTTTTGTCAGTCAAAAATCTTGTCATGTTTGAAGTTCACATCTGCTGCGGTTCAGTTGTCTTTCCATGTTTCTCTACCACTGTCATGCCACTTACAGCTTTCGCTGGTGACAGATTTGCTTCAACTGTTAAAATAAACATCAGGATATTAGTGGCTAGAGAAACAAAACAACCTCAAACCTTAGGAGTCATTTTAACTTCAAATGTTATAATGTGATTTTGGCCATATTGTTATTATTTCTGTTGATCCTCATGAATGCTAGTCATTCAAGCCTCTCATGTCCTAAAAAACAGCAGCCTTAGTATGAGTACATATATTATCAACAGAAGCACCAGAAGCAGTGTATTGCTTTATTATAGAAATGACCACTCTGTTTTTGCCTGTTTCTGTCTGATATTACCCACAGCATTTTCTATAAAGC
Organism: Empidonax traillii; assembly: GCF_003031625.1. Taxonomy (NCBI): domain Eukaryota; kingdom Metazoa; phylum Chordata; class Aves; order Passeriformes; family Tyrannidae; genus Empidonax; species Empidonax traillii. The sequence goes on from NW_020956380.1 coordinate 108,901, forward strand.
CTTTAAGTAATAAAACAATTCTGCTTATTTTAATATGGGCAACGTACCCAGAGTAGAATCAAGCGGACCACTACAGGGTAATGATGTTTGCTTCTTTGTATATCCTTGGTTATAAATTCTGCCCTATCTTCCCCACATTGTTCTCTGTGGTGGACTGAAATCATTAAAGAGTGTTTGCACAGGACCTCTTGTGACAGAAAAGGTGTCGATCTATATCTATCTCTTCTACCTATGAACGATGATTAGCTCTTTGAAAGTCATACACCCATGCCCCAAACCTCTGAGAGCTGACTGCAGCAGTACAACCCCAGCAGGAAGGAAAATTGCTTTTCCACACTTCATAAAAATCTTCCTCAACTGAATATTCTGATCTAGAGGCAGAGATGGTTGTCAAGACATGTTTCTCCCTGCCCAGTGCCAGCGTGCTTTAGTCAATGTGCATTCCAAATGCTGCTATTAATTTTTTCAGTCTTCTGTCTTTCAACATATTTTACCAATGACTTTAGGAGCCTTTAGTACCTACTGCTATAAAGCCTCAAATAAATACTTGTATATAATGTGTACATATAGAGTAGTTGTGTTTAAAGAGAAAGGTAAAAGCAAAGACATCAAATCTAACCTCAGGTTTACCCACATAAACCAAGACCCTCTCCACTGGCATCAAAGCACCTATAGAGAGAATGTATATAAGTGAGAAGATGGTTGCACTCTGTTCCATCAGGATCCAGAATTTCTGCACTTATTATCATGTGCTTAATATTCACCACTCAGACTACGTAGCATTAAAAAATAACACCCTACACTAAAATAAGTCTTGCATCCATGAAGAGTTTCATCCCATTATGTCTGATATCATCATCATCAAAGATCTACTATGCAGGTAATTTTTGCCTTTGTCTCTTTATGCCACTATTCTACTAGTGACATATTCTACTATTGAGCTACTTATTCGTCATGAAAAAATGATAACGATTAGCAGAAAGCCATATATTTATACAAACATTAGACGGAAAAAACCTTATTTTTGTCAGTAAATATTCCATTCAATGGTTATAAAAACTTGAAAGCTTAAAAAGAAAAATGTTTTCTTACTTAAAACTACCTGAAACCCTAGAACCAATAATAAGCCTCACTTCAGTAATGTGAGACAGAGGTTGGTATGAGATTTGGGGGTAGAAAATTTGAGGGAGAGGATGTTGCTTCTGACTTCACGCTCAATAACTTCTGCATAAGGAGAAAGCCAGGGTTCTACTCAACTGACAGATGGTATAATGAAATTAAGATAGGTACTTAATGGAAACACTGAGAAAATGTTAAATGGTAATATATACTTTATTAACTCGTGATTCCTTCTTTGTTCATTAGATCTGTGTACTTCAAGATCTCAGATTGGTACTTATATTGTTGTGATAGTGCTATGGATTAAGACACTCTTCTGGGATTCTGTATTTTCCCCGGCACTGAAAGGAAAGATTTTGTGGCAGCTCGGACTGTTTATCTATCACAGAGTCTGTAGTGGAAGAGATGGCTGTATCTCACCCATAAAACAATCACTGCATGTATTTTTGTCTCTGGAATCTTCCTCATGAATAGATAAAGATACTTATTAATCTTTCACCTCCTTACATTAAACTGATAATTAATTGAAAATATTTTAGAATTATTTAGAAGGTCTGAACCTTGGCAGCTTATGGTTCTAATTTGATAAATCTTTCCGAAATGTGAAAGAAAGAGTACATATGGACATACACAAAAAATAATGACACCCAAACAATGCTCACATTTCTTTTTAATCTTGATGGACATGTATCAATTGTCTGGTTGTCCAAATCTTTTCAGCTCATTATTTCTACAGCATTTTCAGCCAAACTTGGTCAAGTTAGTACAAGACCTTTTTGCTCAGATACATCTGTGTCAGCTTATTAAAAAAGTTTGCTGCTTTTCTGTTTTCAGAGACGAAATGAGTGCATCAGCATCTTGCAATCCCCACAGCTCTCACATACCAAATATTCTTAAGACTCCCTGACATGACATTTCCAAGATGATGATAGCTACAAACAGCCTACTCAAAATTGATTAGAACTGAACAGTTTGAGGGCAGATCACAAAGAAGCCATCTGATAGTCAAGGAGAACAGCACTGCAAGGCAGCATCAGCGTGCAAGTCACAAGAAATGAGAACAAAGCTGACTCAGCAAGCCATAAATGACCTTTCCAATGGTAATGGAAGGCAGGACAGTCCTGTGTGCCACTAACCAGTCTCTCTCTCTCTAGCTAAAGGAAGAAAATACTGGTAATGTTTAAGAGCCACTTCTAAGGATGTCCTCTAACAGAGAACATTTTGCAGGATTCATTAATTTGGTATTACACAAAATAGTACATTGCATATACTTTTTAGTTTGTTGTCACAGTATGCACTGCATTCCATACATTGTAGTTTCCACCTCTGCATCATTTTTGGTAGAGGTACTAAAATATGAGTCATATCTACTGCCCTGAGCTACTCTGATGGTTCACAGACAGTATAAACATCATCACTGTGGTTGCCTGACGTGGGGCTGGATGTGGAACAGCTGAAAAGATGAGTGAGGCATTTAAGTTGGGTATCTGGAGGTTATCAACAAAAGCTTGCCATCGGTCACAATATCATGGCACCTACTGGTGACCACCAAAAATGAGTGAAAAATAGATAAAGTCTAAACATCTGTTCTTATAGAGCCATACATCTTATCTTTTACTGAAGCCAGTAGAAGTTTTAAAAATATTATTCAGCAAGGACTTGATTATCAATACCTCTCACAAGCATCCACTAAAAATTTGATTTATTTGAAGACTGTTAGGTTGGTAGCAACACAAGTAACTAATTGATATTGCAAAGGATATTTCATATCTGATTGCTTGCTTAGTCAGAATCACAGCTCTGATTCCTGTAATTTGCTGTAATTATATGAAGTAACTCTTCCCTTGCAATGCAAGTCAGTAAATTTAAGATGAGAGCAAATCTTTTCATACTCCACCTCCAGTCGCAGCAGCAGCTGTTTTGTCACGTGAGTACACCCGCTAGAAATAAACTAATAATCCAGAGCAACTCTGGCACCAATGACAGCATCAATCTTTATGGAGGAAAACGTGAAATTGCTTACAGCAAAAAGTCAGTCAAGCTAGAAAAATTCACTACTTGGAATCCTACACTATAAAGAAATAAAATTATATGGAAGATATAACCCACAAATAATCTAATAGAAACACAACTGTCTTGAGATAAGAATAATGCAGAAATGAGCACACCTTGGTAACAGTGAAAATGTGGATATAGAAATTCAGCATTAAAAACACAAAGATAATCTGCAGAAACATCACAAAGTCTTTCTGAAAGAGGTGTAACAAAACTGATGGAAGCAATATAAATAAAAAATGTGAAGACAGGATTTCTTATCTCTATACAGGTATACACAGGATAACAAAAAAAGTAATTACGAGTAGCACCTAGATAGCAATTAGGAAAGTATTATTTTTTAATCAAAATGTGGTTCATTTTGTTGTCTAAAGACCAGGGAGAAAAAAACTCCAGACAAATTTAGTATAGATAAGGTAGAGAGCAGGTCTTTAATGAAGTCCTTCTGGCACAAGGAGTACAAAAGGTGAACGCGCCATGTCCAGTGGTTCTACAATTTTTCAGTATTAACCATCCAATCCCAGAATTGTCTTCCCCCCCCCCCCCACGCCTCCCCAGAACTGAGTCGGAGATCCCAAGACCCCTTTCTTCTTCATCTTCATATTCTTCACCGCACTTACCATTCTTGGAGCCAGGTTTGAAGGTTGCTTTGACTATGATGGTACCTAATTGTTCAGGCCTGGGGTGCAAATGTTCTTAAACAGAAGGTGTTTACTATAGTACGGCCTTGAAAGGAGCCTAAAGGAGCCTAAAGAATTTAGAAAATTTGATATGAAATGGGGGGATAGGGTTTGGTAAGCGTTAACTACTATTCTAAAATGTGAGAGACTACACAATTATACTAAAAACCTATATTTACCAAACAGCTACTTTAAAACCTACAAAAAGCTAAAAATCCTAAAAATTCTGATGCATCAATTTAATCACAATCAGTGTATTTGTGTCAAGGTAATGAATGACTAATGGATAAAAGACCTTACCAGCATTGCTGGGAACTAGCAACTGCTACTTGGGCAAATGCAAAACACCTGGTAGCTTTAACTGAGAAAAGGTTTGTAGGGAAAGTTATTGCTTTGGGTTTAGAATAGCTGGTGCTGTAGCTGAAAAAAAAAAAAAAAAAAAAGGCTGAGAAAAACAACCTAATAAGACCTCAGAAAAGAAGTTCAACAAGATTGTTTCACATAATGTTTAGAGAGAGCTATTTGCAAGGGTCCAGGTGATGCTGTTAGCTGCTGCTGAGTGGAGGAGTGTGCCAAATTATTGCCTTTAAAACAGTATTTCTAGAGGGTATGTGGGTTTGTTTGCTTTGGTTCGGTGTGTTTTTTTTTGTCGTTTTCTTCTTTTTTTTTTTTTTTTTTCCTGGGTGCTTGGGCTTTTTTTTTTTTTTTTTGGTTTTGGGATAGTTGTTTGAGGACTGGAAGGAAGGGTTGGTAGGTGTTTGTAAGACTAAGCTAACAGATAGAAAGAAGCAAAAATACGTAATGAGAAACTAAAATTGTGTGTTGCTCTGGTTTTGTGTGACACTACTAAATAAGAGGGTCCATTGTGTTTGAATTGCTTATAACTTTTCATGCTGAATCCTAAAGAAAATACTAATTTCTTTTTTTACATGATCTTGTGTCTCAAAAGGGGCTTGTCGCACTGCATCAAGAGCTGTGTTTGCAGGGCAACTTATTTGCTGAGAGGACCGCAACCACAACTTTAACAATGTCTATTGATGGAATAAGAGAGTAACCTAAATGATATTTATTTACACTACTGAAAAAACTGTACAGATGAGGCCAGCTATTCTGAGAAACAAAAGTTACATGATCTCCCAAGCAGTGTGAAAGGATATATGCATTTACATCACAGATCACAGTTTCTGTCATGATCCAAGAGAATTTCCCAAGTTTGAAATCAGCTTGCCACACCACATCCAAGCTGTAACAAATAAAATCAAGAAGTCAGGAGTTGCTTTAAGAAAGAAGCGCAGTGGATATGAAACGCTGATTTATCAGGATTGAGAATACCATTTATTTTATCGTTAATTAGGTATCGCTTAGCTGATTTTTTTCTTCCTCCCATCATAAAGCAGTGTTTAACCAAGGTTCAGCGCTCCGTGCTCGGTGCGGAGAGACACTGGCACATGGAAGATCCAGCGTCCCTCAGTGCCGGGCTGAGCTCCACGCCTCTCCTCTGTTCACTGCCACAGAGCACCAGCTGCCCTCATCCACGGGATCTCGGAACAGGTCTTCTTTCACGAACTAAGAGCTCGAAAGCAAGTGTGACCCTGCGACTTTTACAGTGTTTTCATTTCAAGCTGCAACAGCAGGAATCAGGAGCACTCCACGAGAAGCACGCTCCAGGGAGAGCGAGAAAGGCTCGTCCTGCCACTGCTGCAACAACAAACAGCTGCCAGAAACAAAACATCCAAGATTCGCGATTTTTATCCCCCCGGTCTTGCCGTTCAGTGAACGGCCCTTTAAGCTGCCGCTGGTGCTTTAATCGTACGGCGGTTCCTCAGGCGTCGCTGGGAACGGCCGGGGCACTGAGGGGACGCGCACGCGCGGCGCGTGCGCTGTGACGCGGCGCTGGGGACGCGCCAATGGGAGGCGGCGGCGGCGAGGTTTGAACGGCGCGCGGGGGCGTCCGGGCGCGCGGGGTTGGCGGTGCCGCTGCGGGGACCCCCGGGCCGAACCCACCGCCCACCCTCCGGGGGGCCGAGCCGAGCCGAGCCGAGCGGGGACACCGAGAGCGGGGTGCGGCCGCGGGGCCTTGTGCTCGCCCTGCCGCCCCCGACCGGGGCTCGGGCGGTCGGTGCGCGGAGCAGTACCCGCCTCCCCGAGCAGGTACGGCTCGGGGGGTGTCGGGACGCTCTGCCCGCGGGTTTAAGGGGAGCGGGGGGCTGGGAGAAATCCCCGTGGCCCGGGGTTCCTCGCGATGCCGGTGTTTAAAAGCCCTGGGCGCGGGCACAGAGCGTTTTGCAGTTCGGACAATGCAGAAGTCGCGGTGAAAATGGGCCCAGCTGCGGGTCTTTCCCTAGTTGCGTGTCTCTGCTCTGTGTGGGTGTGTACATGAGTGTACATCCGCTTAAAACTGCTGCAAGCTTTACTCGTGTGTCTCCGTCCCTTTCCTTTCTGCGTTGCGTGCCACCCCAGCTCCATGGGTTCTTCACCCTTTCTGTTTTTAAAGGTAGAAGATGACAGAATACTCGAGGAAGTCCTTCAAAGACAGCCTGAGAGACATAAAACAGCGTATGAAAGAGAAAAGAAATCAGAAATGGGCAAAGCTGGGTAAAACTACCCAGTTCTCCACCGTAAAGGCCAAAAGAGCAAGTAAGATGCTTAAATATCTTAATATTTGTAATTTATTTGTTTTCTTTTAAAGCCAGTTAAAAAGCTCACTATTCTATTGCAGCCAACAGCTCCTCCAAAATGAAGATCATTCAAGCAAACAACAGAGATCTAGCTCTGTCTTTGCAAGAAGAAAAGCTCAAACTGAGGGAAGCTGAAGCTACCATTCTTCAGTTAAGGAAAGATTATCACAATTTGAAGGCTCAGATGGCTGACTTGCAGAGAAATCACAGGTTCCAGCAAGAACAAGGACTTGTGGAGGTATTTGAGTTGAAGTTAAGCACCAGAATCTGAACCAATCCACTGACAGATATATGACTCAGTATATGCAATAAGTTTTTTTAAATTTTTTTAATGGTGTGCTGGTTTGGACACCATGACACCTGGTAATTAACTTTTTTTTTTTTTTTTTGCTACTCTTTCTTATTTACTTAAAATCTATCTTATGTGAAAGTTATGGAGTTTTTTATCACATGTGAAGGCACCTGACAAAAAGTTTCTTCTTTTAGTTGTCTTGTAATGCCAGTAAGAGGTTTGTAGTTGATACTAGAGAATGACAGTAACACTTACTGTCTTTCTTTTGTCCACTAGAATCAACTGTCAGCCTTGAATGAGATAATTTCCAAAGTCTCACAGAATTTACTGGACTCAATTGATCTCCTTGGCCCAGCAAAGAATTTGTGTTCCATAGACATAGTAAGTACCTTTTCCTCTTGAGGTGCAGGGCTTCTGTTCATTATTCCACTCATTCCTTCTACCATAGATGCACATAGTTTTGAGATTCAAGCCTTAGTTTAGAGGAAGGACTAGTCCTACAATTCCCAGTATGTCACAGGGTGCACACTTTGGGGGTGTGGCATTACACTGTGGGATTGAGGCTCTGCTAGGAGGTGGTTGGGGCACCCTGATTTTCTGGGGTTTTGTGTCCACTCTCTGTAGGATTGGGCTGGTGACGTGTGTGCTGATCTGCAGAAGCTCAGTAGGTGAGATCCCACAGCACTTGGTGTTAACCAGCCAGAAAAAAAAAGATCCAAGGGCCTCTTTGGTCCTTCCTTGGGTAACTTGGTTGTTGTCTAAAACTTGTAAATGGTGCAAGCTTGTTTTAGTTATTTAGTCACAGTAAGATTTATTTTGTTGACAGAATCAAAGAGTGCTTTGTTCAGGTCCTGGAAACAGTTGCAGCATCACAGATTCAAGGTAAGTATCTTTTATCAATGCTATATTTATGTTTGAAAACTCTGTTACAGTAAGTTTAATTTTCTGACTGGAAAAAGGGAAGAAACCCAATGTAATTATATTGCTCCTTGTCATAAAGTATATTGCTGTTCAGTAAATACTGCATTTGGTATTTTCTCTAGAGGGCCTCTGCAGTGTGCTCAGGGAGATGATCCTATACTTCCAAGTAGGACAGAAGACTGGAGTGGTAGAAATTCTTGGTCAAATATGTGTGTGGAATCTGAAATAATTCCAAACAAAGGTAACTAAATCAAAGTATC
>NW_020956380.1:118439-161356 GCF_003031625.1 Empidonax traillii
GTCTAGAGGAGTGTGCTACAGAAAATGTAAATGCAGCTATTTCTCACTTGAATGAAGGCAAGGTAGATTCAGAGCAGGTGTTGAGACCGAGAAAGTCTGAAACTGCACAGTTCAACTTAAAACATAATTTTGTTTTTAAACAACCTGAGTGTAAAAGCAGAGAAAACTCTCAAGGAAGGAAAAAGAAGCGCCAGAAGGGAGTACTGAAACAGCCTAAAAATACTTCCAAAAAAGGACCAGGAAAAAAGGATAAAGAGGCTTCCAAAAAAAAGCTGAATTTCTTGGGCGGCATCAGTGATGCTTATGACTTCCATTTGGAAGAGAGCGTCCATGTTACACCTTTTCGACAAAACAAGGTGAATGACAGAGATACTGCTGTGGATGACACACAAGGCTCAGATAAAACTGATTCCATTGAGTTGAGCGATACTGAAGATGATTTAGACGACAGTCTCTATGAGCCTTACAAGAGTAAATCGAAGAAAACGCGAAGTTCAGTAGACGATGATGCTACATCACCAATCTGTCCAAGGCCAAGGTCTAAAAGATGTTGGGCACAGCGCGAGCAGAAACTCTGTCATGAAGAAGAGACTGAAAACAACAAATCAAGTGACAAGTCTATTAGTAAGTGCAGCAAGTGTTCTGGAATTGGCTCTGTTTCCTTAAAAGACAACATTAAGGGGTTAAGGCTTTTATATTTTAGAGGGTTCATTCAATAACAAAAATCAGAGTAATGTTACAACAATGGTGAGATTTGGTCTTCTGTCTACCTTTTATTTTCACTTGGAAGATATTAGAATTAAAGTATGTTTTTAAGAAAATTGGCCAACAAATAAATATTGTGCTATAGCTATCTTATTGATACATTAAAGCTGGGAAAAAAGTAAGCAAGATATAAACTGAGAGAGAAGTGGAATAACAAATGACACTTTGCCTGGCCCTGCTCAGTGTTAGCTATTTTTCCAAATTAAAATCCTGAATATTATATCCTCTTAGGTATTTTAAAGTGCAAAAACAGAGATGACAGTTACAGCTGAGAGTTAGTTCACATCTTGTACGTTCACTGACATTTTCTTTTAAGCTGACTTGCCTGAATGATCTGAAGTGTGCCTAATCTCTTCACAGAGCAGCCTTCTGAGCCACCTCGTGGGCATCTCTGTGATGTTACCAATACCACTGCATTGCTCCCCAGCACTGGGGATCCAGCACCCGTCCCAGAAGGGGAAGGACCACGGTCTCCAAAACGCAAGCGAAGCTGTACTGTTATCGTGAGCTATAAAGAACCAAGTATTGCAGGGTAGGTGTCTTTACTTTCCAGTTTAAAATAAAGTTCATGATATTCCATCCACTGGAGGATTTGAGAGGCTTATTTAAATCTTGAAAACAAGTCCTTAACAAAAGAGGTTATTCAAAGAGATCTGGAGTTAATAATACAACCTAATTCATGTGGAAGGGAATGTACTAGCTAAAAGTTAATGCTTTAAGTGATGTAGGGAACAGAACTCAGCTTTTGCCTTTTTTTTTTTTTTTTCCCTATGTCCTAAGCAGGAAGCTCAGGAGAGGCGATCCATTTACAGATACAAAGTTCCTGACATCTCCAGTTTTCAAAATGAAGAAAAGATGTTAAATGATGTTCTTCTAAGAATGAATCTCTGAAAAAAGACCGTGAGAAATTGGTTACCTGTCATTGAGATTTTCAGCAAAACCATGGTCATGCCATGAAGAAAGGAAATCTTAAATCCAAATTGCTGTTGCACAATACCTTATTTAAGTATGTGAATATTTGTGTTTCTAATATTAAGGGTATCAGATTGATCTGGTGACTTGTTTTTAATGATATGGACTGATTAGTTTTATAACTGAAATTATTACATTCAAGCTCCTTTTGACTGGATCCGGGAGTATATGAAAAATCTGATGGATAAGACACTGAATGTCATTTTATGACCTGTAGTCAGTAAGGTTGAACTTTAGGCACTTGAGATGTTTTGGGCAGGGAGTCTTTTTAATAACAGTTTTTGTACAGATGTTTTCCATGTAGTGGTTGTAGTTTCATATTCAATCTCATAATAAACGTCTTAGTGTTTGGAAGCAGCTCACAGGGGGTTGTTTTCTTTTGCAGTCTCCGTATGTGCTCCAAGGGCAGTAACATCAGCAATGGGCGTTGGAGGCTTATGCACTCTAGCCCCATCTCATGTGGTGGCATAAGCACTGTTTAGAAGCAAGATTGTCAGCTGTAGTTTGATTCTGTAGCTGCAGCTTTCAAAAGCAGCAATTTAGGCCTGGTTGGGTCCTGCTCTGAGCACAAGCTAGAATCAACATAACCAGACAGAAACAAAGGAAATTTCTCCATGAAGGTTGGTGAAGAGGGCTCTGCTTTGGTGGAATGTAAAGCAAACTATTAGTCTTAGCTGTTCTGGAACTATCATAATAATTTATTAATTTGTAATAATTTTGTCCCTGTGCCTTTTGTAGAAGAGCTGCCCCATATGAGCTGGTGCTGTTTGGTGCCACAACAGGCTGCATGTAAAAACACTGTTATCAACTGTCCAGCACACAAACTGCTCTTCATCTGCTTGAGAAACACTTAAGTATTAACGCTTAACTGACATATAAATTCCCTAACGAAAGCTACATTCTAAATAAATAATGGGAAAGTACAAAAATACAGGCTCTTCATTTACTTTGCACGTGTCTGTCTCACCTATCAGACCTAAACCAAGGTCTCTCCCTTTCTGTAATAAAAACCAAAAGTGTTAATTACTATTTTACTTGTAACTTCTTACATGATTCTCTCAACAGTAGTAATATTAGCTGCAGCTACTGTTTGAAAAGAGTTGTTCAGAACGCAGCCTTTGGATGTTGGTACTGAAACTTAACCTTTGTATCCTAAAGTTCTAGCCCTGGGCGTTACCATCTTCGGTCTGAAATTCTAGTACTAGAGGAACTTAAATAGAATGATTGAACTTCAAGTGCTGTTTCAGCAAACAAATCTGTAACAGCTGTTTACCAGAGACAGTAGAAAACCAGCATGATTGCAGAGCAGACCAAGGCAGGTGTAGTAGATCTGGGTTAGGTTTTGGGGGGTTTTTTGTTTGTTTGTTTGTTTTTTAAATTGGACTGAGTGAGTTTGAAGAGTTGAAGGGATGAAACTGTGTAGGGAAGGAATCAGTCCCGATCACCTAATCTCAACTGCTTTCTCTAGAAGTGTTCAGGAAAACAGACGAGTCTCTTTTGACCACCCTCTGAACAGTGCACTTTTGCATGATGTGACACAGGACCAAAATTTGAGTGGATGGGAAATCAAAAAACCTCTTCCTGCTCTCTAATAACCTATCAGGTATCAGACAGGTGCAAGGTTTATTTATGGCATGCAAAGTAAGTGACCATCTCAGTAACATCATGGTGACAGTAAAAGCTTAACATGGACTATAGTTTGCTGCTACATATATTGGGTCTTGTGAGTAAAGGGATCTCATAAGCAAATAGTAGAAGCATGCTGTGAGGTGAAAAAAATCAAAACTTTGGAACAGCTAAGTCAAGGAAGGGTTGAGGAGACAGGAATAACAACACTGTATCTCAACATGGAGCTGGGAATGGTGCTTGGACTGGTCGCAGCTCTGTTTGTCCTGAGAGCACTCTTACAGATCCATTGTGAAATTACTCCCTTGTGAAGTTGCTTCACTGTATACATTTGTACCACAAGTACTCATTAATGAAAAAAAGAGACCAAAATAAGTAGGGTTTTGTACATATATAATTTAAAACTATTCTGTACCAGTACAATATATTAATTTGACAAATGTAAAGTTCAGCAGCTGTTAAAGCATTTGCAAAACCACATATTCTACCATAACTTTATTGCACAGTATCTAAGAAAATATTAATTCTTAAATTAGAAAACACATGTTTCAATATAGAAGAGACAATCTGATTGAAAGACAATAAGAAAATCTACTCTGAAAATAAAAAAAAAATTCACAGGATAACAAGCTTAACAGGTGCGTCTGTAGGCCCAATCTACAAAACAGGTTTATAGTGTCCTGTTCTGGCTATTAAAAAAAAAAATACTCACAGGACCTTCATTATAGATCTCAATGTAGGTCAGACTAATCTCATACAAAACAGAATGGCAAGTCCAGCATTAACATTTTGAATACCCTGTGTACCACATTCACTACTACCAGGTAGTTCCTGACAACTACTTGCTGAATTGACTTGTGATCTAACACTGCACAGGCTTTTTGCAGGAACAGATTCTTTGACACAGCACAGGATTGGGTTTTTTTCAGTCTTTTAACTATTGAATTTTACCAGTGTAACATCTGTAAATATAAAACATCAAGAATGGAAGTTAAATCTGTTTTTCACAAAAGCAATTATAATTTACAGTTACAAACTCCAATTAGAAAATGTAAGGGACAGGTTTTTGGCCTGTACTGATCTCCATTAAGGAGTTAGGTGTACCCCTTAAACGTAGTGTAAGCAGCAAGATACATATATATATACATATATAATATATATATGTGTGTGTGCTCTATTTGAAGATATACTAACATGAGTTGTAAAATGTTAGTATGTTCCTGGGTCTAAATAAGTACAGTTAATAAGCATTTACAATAAAGCTTGGTAGAAAATCCAGTTTATCATGGAGCCAAGTATCTAAGCTCAAAGCTGTCCTATGTTGACTTCTTTTGTGTACAATAGTCTTATCTCTGCTGAATAATCTAAAGAATTTAACAGTGAAGAGTAGTAACTAGGGTGGATCACTAAGTGCATCAAAACCTTAACTCTACTAAACCAACTGAAATTGTCTAGTAGATGAGAAGTAGTCTTTAAAGTTATTTTGGGTACTTATGTCCTGCATAAGCCAAGTCACTATGACATTAGACATCTAGCCAGATTTGGCTGTTTTTAAAAGAGTGGTTATGAGATTACAATTTGCAGGTAAAATATTTATCAAAACTGAAAACTAATAGAAAAACTTGCATCTATCAAAGTTTACAGGCAGTCCTTTCTCAGAACTGACTGTTCTCTCACAGCTTTTCAACCAGCTGTTTCTTTTAAAAAATAATATCTTATAAAAAGATTCTACAAAGAAACAAGTGTTTCAGAACCCCCCCCAACTGTTGTTTTCCCTTACAATTTTCTTTTTTATTGGAAAAAAATAATAAAACTATATCAAATAGGTACTGCATTAGGTAAGCTATAACATCTGTTGTCTGGGAATTTTCTTCATCTTCCCAAACATGTGCAACTTCCCCCATGTTTGTGGGGTTTCTGAGGCTGTAGCTGATAAACATATTAGGAACATACGGTAATCGGCACACAAAAGAAATTTTCCGTAATTAAATACATTATAAAGCATTTTAATAAAATAATTTCTGTAACTTCAGTATAATACATGTTTTCAAAACTAAAAGGGTTTTTAAAAGTGCTAAGTATTAAACAGAAGGTTCTTGAAAGTCCCACAACTCATATATAGAACGGCTTCCCCTGCCCATAACGTAGGCACACTATTTGGTTGTAAAAAAGACAGTGTCATTTGTCAATTAATCCAGCTTCTTTAATTTTTGTGTAGAAGAATTTCTCCAGTATATTGGCACATTTGTAGTATTCACTCTCAGGGGGGTTGTACTCTCTGCAGTTTGTAAAGACTCGCTGCAAGTCTGCCATGAATAATTTCTTAGACACGTAGTACCTGTTCTTGAGTCGTTCACTCATTGTTTTGAGATCTGTACAGAACAAAAACAGATTAACAGCGTTTCATTCAAATACTTTTTGTATGCAATATCCCTTTAGACTGATTTGCCATTTTACATGAACTGGCAAAGCTAGGATTTGGAATGGAAATTGCCTTCATCTAAGGCATGGTCCATTTTTTAGCTTCAAAAGCAGCTGAGCCACTGGAACTAAGCAATATTTCACTGTAAGGATGAATTTATGTAGAGTTTATTTTTTCTTCTTTAAAACATTAAAGCATTTTTTTTTCTGTTCTCAGAGCTCTGAGTTTACCATGGGTATTAGGTGTCCCTGATGCTCTTCTAACTGATCTGTGAGGCAAACTGTTGGCAGCTCTGCTGGAGGAGGGCTCAGGAACATAGGCAAAGAATTACAACATCACAAAACACATATGTTAACCTAAAATCCTCACTGCTGTGCAAACACAGCAGAGACATTGGTTTACACTACAAGCAGTACTTACAGCTTTGAAAAAAAAAGATTAAATTTGTTCTACACTCTATGTATATTTTTATTACCTCTTAAGAGTTTATAGTTATGTATTCTTTTCATGAGTCATGTGAGAACCAATCTCTTCTGTTTTCAGAGCATCATGCAAAACATTTACTTACAGAACATTCTTTAAGTGTTCTCCTTTATACGAAAATCAGTCATCCATAAAATATGTTAATCATCTCAGTTGCTTTACCAGGCATTCTCATCAGGCATTTAAAAATTCTGTCTACTTTACAAGTGTTCTAGGAGTGAGTACAGGAATAGAAGTAGTGGGAGGTGTGCTGGATGCCTTGGCTTTTCTCACCTCAGGTTCTCTAACAACTATTTTATTTAGCAATGCTTGAGCCAGGCTTCAGCAGCACCTTTGTGAAACTGTAACAGAAGCAGCTGAAATGGGTCAACAAGTATTGCAAGGACAGCAGAGACCAAAGACTTCCAATGAAAAGGAATCAAACTTTTTATCATCAGATTTAAAAAATATTGGGGTTTTTTTGGTATATTTTGGGGGGCTTTGGTAGTAGTTTTTGGACTGTTTTTAAGGGAAATTTGAATTTGTTAAAGGAGAGGAAAACCCATCAAATTGACAAGATGGGATTATTTAAGAAAAGTTTGATAGACGCTCTCAAATACCTTTTCAAATGATACACAACTTGCCATTCAATAGTTTTACACAATATTTTGCAAAAGTAAAGGCTCATTCAGCTCCCATTAGGTCTGAAATTCAGGTGCCTACACCTAAACCGGATATCCATAGTCTAATTACAGTACCCAGCTGAGAAGACTGTTCAGCTCACCCTAAAGCAAACGTTGCCTAGCTGGTGATTTAAGTAAGATGTTCTCCTCTAACTACAATGAAAGTTTGGTTTCACCTGTCACTCAGCCATACAACTTTTGTATGGCAGATGAAAAGGAAGAAAACCTTTAAGTATTGCTTGAAAGAGCACCTGAAGAGCATTTAAAACAGGGGTAAAAAAGAATTTATACATGAGAACTGACCTGAGGAGGTAAACAAAAACTCTACAGCCATACCTCTCAAATACTGTACAATTTAGTCTGTAGGCAAACATAAAGGCAACTGTTATATCTTGTCTGAGCAACTTTTTACAGTATCAGCATGCTGGCAGGGAGAGCAGAAAGAAATCTGAAGTTGATCATGAATCAAGACATTGGGTTCTTTAGCTGAAAAAACAAAGCAAAACTAAACCAAAGACCTCAGCTTAGTCCTCTCGAAGGAGAGCTGCTTCCCCCCCCGTGCAAAGTGTAATGTACCCAAACAAGGAAAGCACAGACAACATTCCTACTTTGGGTTTGCCAGCTCAGGCTTCAAGTTCTTTGTAACCACTGTTCAGATTAAACAGCCACCTCGACCCAGCCTCTGCTCAGGAAAGCAGATGCAGAACACTGCCACAGGAGGGACTCAACATTCAGTGCTATAAAATACATTTGTGTCAGGAACACAGGAAGCCAGCTACTGGTTTATAAAGTGTATGTCCATCTGCCATTTGGAAATAAGTTGAACATTAAAAAAAAATCACTAAACTAAACTGATATATATATGGGCTTGGAGCTTATGCAAAGCAATATAAACAAATACTTCCAGCCTCTGAGAAATGGATTGCTAGTAGCCTGCCATGAACCCGTATTTCATTCTCTAACAATATTAAAAGGTTCAAAAACTGTAATCAGAAAGATAGAGGCAAGTATTGCATAAATAAGGAAGGACTAGCAGGAATAATTTCTAAAACTGCTTCAGCACAAATCAAAACAAGCACCTGTTTAGAGCATCACTGAATTATCATTGAAACCAGCAATAAAAAGCTGGGTCATAAGAAAAGCAGTCAAAACAAAAACATTATTAGTAATTGTGTACTTCCCTTTGCAAGTAATCCTACATTAACAACAGATGCATGACTTATACATAAAAATAAATAAATAAATAAACCACCTCAGACAACTGTGGCAGATCTAAAACACAAAGATAAAAGTTAGCTTAAAATCAGCTTACATGAATATTTTTCCTAAACTTAAATTGGAGCAAATTGTTGACTTAATTAGAAAACACTGATACTTTTGAAAAGGTTTTTTTTACTATGTGATTTACAAAGCTTAAGTCTGTATTTCAAAGCAATGAAAATGCTCACGTGTTCCTGAAAAGTTTGCCTTGAGAGATTAATTAACAGACCAGTCGGATCTGCAATGACCAGTTACCACACACAAGAACATATTCCCTACAACTCACCCAACACCAGCTCAGTCCTGAAAGTTTCTAGCTGACTGCACCATTTAAGAGCTTGTTAGGGTTCTCTAGGGCATGCTAAGATTTCAGATATATACACTGTAGATGTTTCACAAAGGTCACGAAACAGTCATCAATTCAAATTACAGCATCATGCTCTTGGCACTTCAGAGCTGCAACATATTCAGCTGCAAGTAACATATATCTTCCACCACAAAACAATCAGATTAATTAATCTGCTATGTCTCCAGCTATAATGATTTTTAAACTCTATACTTAAAAAATGTTAATGGCATTACCCATGGGAAACCTTATAACTTCATAATATCCAGGAGCTTCTGTTCTCTTCACAGGTTCCATGAAGGGCCAAGCGCTTTGATGGCTCTTTGGTAAAGAAAAGAGTAAGGTATCTAATATGGAAACTCTATATTGGAAATAATTTAAAAATCTTTACAAAAGGTAAAATAGAACTCGCACTCACCTTCACCTGCTGTAGGATAGTTTTTAATGTGCTGTAAAGTTGATCTGGATCCTTGGACTCCTTACTTGAAGGAAAACATGAATACAAAAAGATTAACTTGGATCCCTTTTCTTTATTCCTACTATTTGCATCTTATCTAAAAGCAACTCTGAAGTTTCAAGCATTTTACAGAAGAAATAAAATGTAAAACAAGAAAAGAAACAAACACAAACCCTCGAAAGAGAACACCACCACCCAAACCGCACCTGCCCACAAAAAAACCTAAACAAAACCACATAAGAACCCATCCCTTACAGATTATTTATCTGTTTTCCAATGGATGTAAGGAAATATCACATTACATTGTTTATAGACTTTTCTGAAAGGAATATCCCAAATGCTTCATCATTTTACTTTGTGCAGCACTTACCCTCTTTCTTTTCCACTTGGTTTCCAGCCAGTCTCTCCTATACACCAACAACATGAGATATTACATGGGAACTACAGTAGGTCACAATATTAACTGAGTTATTGCAACTCTAAAAAGAAAAGCCATTTCAGCACTGCTGCAGTAAAATGGGTTTGTTTTAATAAAAGCTACTCCTCATAAATAACACAGCCTACAGCCCCATTCAATTTCCTACACGCACTTCTTCCAGATTGCTGAAAAGATTCTAAAATATTTCTATATGAAACACACATTTTTTTCAATAATTCAATACATATTTTACCACAAACCCTGTAAAGAATAATAATGACAAAGCTATCTGATTTGATTCCCTAGGGACAGAAAATAAATTGAAGAAAAGCCCAGCTGAAAAAAAATCTCACAAAAGATGATACCTAATTTTTTTTTTAATTCTATTTTGTCCTGAAAGTTTATGCCTAGCACAGAAATCATCACTGTTTAGAAGTGCAGTGCATTAACAGTGGTGCCAAAGGGAAACTGCTGCCTACACTGATGCAAATCAAAGAGGGATCACATGTAAATAAAATTGCACACATGTACATAAGAGAGGATCGGCCTGGGATGCCTTGGGGAAATCTCAAGACAGCAATTGTAAAGGAAACACAACAATCTTCACAGAAATTAAATCAGCAAACTAAAACAATTGAACCAAAAAGAAATATGTGAGTACATTAGTATTTCTAGTCCTAGGCATTTCTTCGGCTGTTCTGTTTCTGTTCTACATTAAGAGAGGTTGATACATACTAATTCCAGGAATGCTTTCTATAGGAATCTGCCGTACTCCATCTTTGAAGCAAGAAAGGCCAGGATAAACTTTTCGAATTTGAGCTTGTTTCCTTTCAATAAGCTTTTTAATGATCTGTAATAAAGCAGCAGAGAAAACATTCAGACCACCATGGTTTGACAGACTATTTTCTTTGGAGGTAATAGAGATTAACATATTTTTGTTTTTAAGGACCTTCACTCCCTCTCACACAGTATTTGCTCTCTAGAGGAAAAGATAAAACTAGACCTTCAATAGAGCTTAGAAACGTTAAGAGAAATACAGGTATACAACATGTATACAACAGCACCATGGCCAGATTCCAATTTAGTATCAAAATACTTTCCAACTAATTGTTAAATTCAACTTAGACCCTTCTTATAGCTTCGCAGTACAAACACTCCATGCAAATGTCACTCTAATGAACCCTACTGTTATGGGCAGGGGGAGAACTGACAAAGCCATAAAATAAATCAGTCTCATAAGATTTTGCTTAGTTATCAACTAGGACAAAATTTAGCTGTGAATTACTCCTCAAAATATCAATGCTTGAACACTTTTGTTATCATTAAGTCAACAAGGTAGAATTTAATGCTTCAACTGCAAAATTATGGCACTGGGACTTGAATGAAAGGATTATTCTATCTAATAAAAGTATACATTCAAATGTTTTAAGCACCAAAGCTGAGACGAGAGCTAACCTGGTACTGACTGAATTGTTTCTACATATCTGAATAGCTGATAATGTTAAGCATTTCATTTCAGCCTTTACCTCTTTTTGCTTTTTGATGATGACAGAAAATTCCGTGTAGGGGATCCTTGGATTTAATTCACATCCCATTAATGTGGCACCCTCATAATCCTTGATGTAGCCAACATATTTTGCTTTTGGTACTTTAATATCTTTGGAGAAACCCTGACAAAATAAAAAAAACTTCCATTGTCATAATGCCATTTGCCTTTTGCATTTGTTTTAACTGAAATGCTACGAGGATTTAGAAACAAATTCATCATGACATTCATATATAAACAAGACAGTGGAGTGAGTTACAGGGCATGGTTCAGTGTTGCAAACACCTTCTTACAGGAGGCACATGAATTGCTAATATACAAGAATTGCTAAGAATGGAGATAGGAGAGGTAAATATTTTTTCCTGTGGACAAATTTCCTAGAGTTTTCTAAAAATCTGCTATTTAATATTAAAGAATGCCAGTCCTGTAGTCAAGGAAAGTTGCTGATGAAGTTGATGAGATGATAGCAATTTTACAGCTGGAACGTTTTTTTTTTTTTACTTCAAAAACTGTATTTCAAGTGAAAAAATAAGTCAACAAATCCTATTTAAAGTTCTAAAGTAAAAAAAAAAAAAAAAAGTTAAAATTCAAAAGTTAATTGAAAAACAAACCCACAAAAGAATTAACCAAGGCAATAAAAAACACTGGAGGACTCTCATTTGGGCTGCATTTTATTTTTATGTTATAGTGCTACCTATGAAACCTCAGTAATAAGCAGAAACCTAAATAGGACTTCTGCCTCACAATCTACCATTAAAGACTTCAGACTTAGATGGAGGCTGAGCACTTCCAAACTGGGGAAGGGATATTGCAGACATGAGAAGGGTCTGTCTGCACAGATCCAATAGGTGTATCACAAGCCCAACTTTTTATTCATTTTGAATGTGTGAAGAGTAGATTGTATCAGTTTTATATACAGAATCATGGAACAGTTGAGGTTAGAGGGAATTTAAGGGGGCCATGTAGCCTCATCTCCCCTCAGAGTGGGTCTCACCACATCTGGTTGCTCAAGGCCATGACCAGTCTTGAAGACTGTAAAGAACAAATGATTCTACCATCTCTCTGGGCAAAATTTTTTGGTATTTCACCACCCTTAGATAAGGAAGAAAAAAACCAAACCAAAACATTTTCCTTCTATCTAGTTGCAATTTCCCACTATCCAACTCATGTCTGTTGCCTTCAGTCCTAATGCTGTACATCTCTGAGAATAATCTGATACCATTTTTACTCTACCATCTGACCAGATAGTTGACACCTGTTCATCAAAACTATTTGACAGATCAGACATTGAAATCCTTCCTGAACTTGACAGTCATGCTTCTAATCAATAGGAACTGTGAGTGTAGGTCAGGAGAGTTCTATTCTGTCCCAGGTATATCTAGCCCTTCTTTATATTTCTTATAGAATCAGTAAAGGAATTGAATGAAGGAAGAAGCAGCCAAGCAATATTTGACTATTTTTTTGACTTGAGAAAGTATAGGCTACACCATATACCTGTATTCAGACAATTCTATCAAACTAAAATGCATTAGAAGCCAATAACATTACACAGAGCACATTTTATAGATTAAAAAAAAAAAACCACAACCAACCTTAAAATTGCACTATGCATTTTATCCAACTACTTTGTCATGTTGAGTTGTTTAGTACATCACTGGCAGATATTAAAACTCTTGCACCAAGTAACTGCTTACATTGACTTACTTGTTTTTTGAAGTAGCCAATAGCATATTCATCTGCGTACGTGAGAAAATTGAGAATGTTGTGTTTGATGTGGTACTCCTTCAGATGGTTCATTAGGTGAGTCCCATAACCCTGTGTGAAACGTATGAGCAAAAAACATTACAGAGCCTTTGGGGACTGCACATACTAGAAACTGTGGACTGAGGGTTATTACAGACCATTTTGTAAAATGCAGTCTTTCCTCTAGATGCAGTTGTAAAGATTTTCTCATAACTAACTTGGTGAGGCATTCTCAAGAGCAAACTGTTTTTCAGTCTTGAAAGGGTATCTTTGTGACCCAGCATGGAACACAAAATACCTGTTTCTGGTGTCTGATTCACTTTTAATCTAAAGGAGACCAAAACCTAGACTCTTTTGAGGGGTAAAGAAGTACATTGTCCTGGAAACTCTAATTCAAGGTGCCCACCCTTTTTTCTTCTCTTTTAAATTTAATATCAACTATAAATATTCACATATTTCATCAATAACAAAACTACATATACTGTAAAAATAGGGCTTTCTTTCTTAGCCATATCACTTCAAAACTGCAAAGCCAACAGCAATAGTGAAATTATTCCACCTGTAGCAGAAACAGCCTCTGCCTGAAAGGATTTATAATCCAAACTTATCATAAGGCATAAAAGGGAACAGTGAAACAATTACCATAATAAGCAGAAGAAAATTATTGAGTCCACAATCAAATAAATAGATATGCCTTCTGACTGCACACAAGCATGATTTCCATTTTCATTCACCCCCAAAGTATACAAAAGGTTCCATTTATTCACGTTACTAAGCAAGCTATAGCCTTCCCCTTCTGTTATAAAATGAAGAAATGTAAAATAGACAGGAAAGCCTATAAGAGTGTTTTGTTCCTGAATAGGTTCCAATTTTATTATCATGGAGACTAACTGGATGCTTAAAGAAATATACATGGATTTTGGTATTCTGCTCTTGAAAACTGGGGAAAATTTTATTTATGTACATAAGCCAGAAAAACAAATTAGAAAACACAAACTTCTGATTTAATTTACAATTTAGTATGCCCAAACATGGTAATAGCCTGATAAAACAATCCTAAAAGGAAACAAAGACATGTACAGTAAAATTTAAAATAATTTTGCAACATAGGATCAAACTATCATTAAAACAATTCAACTTATATGGGAAAACAGTTCCTATATTTCTTACGTCAGCTTCAAATTGAATTAAAATAGGAATTTAATTTTCCCAAGACTAGGCAGGTCACCCATGTGTGACCATTTTTTTTTTTCTCAGTTACCTGCTGACAGAGGTCACCTTACTCAGACAGAAAGTTGGGAAGGCACATTTTCAGAAACAGTCAATTGATACAGTGAGGCACCCAGAGGGAAAAGAATAAATTGTACATTATGCAACCTCGGAGGCAGTTGAGTGGGTCAGAATTATCTGTTCTTTTATTTTGAAAGATTATTCCCAGAAAATCACAACACACCTTTGGCAGCCTCATCTGTGTAGTGCAGTTAAGTATAACTTAAGCATATATCATTAAGGTTTGCATTTGCTAAAACACTTCGGATACTTTTATGACAGGCCACTGCTAAGTGTAGGGGACTGTTCCTCTTTAACACCAGAGTTGAATAAAACCAAATATAACCCCAATACTAACAGTTGTCACAGGCTTTCAATCCCACTGTGTTACCCTTTCACACCAGGGTGTACAATTTCTGCATGTTAACTGCTACAAACTCTGAACTCTCATCTCAGCTTTCACTGCTTCTACTGAAAATCATGACGCTACAGCACCATCTAAAGGCAAAATACTGAACCAAATGGTCACAGTTGATTGATCGACCTGTAGTCACTGAAAAAGCTGGAGGAATCTCCATAGGAATATTTCACAGTGCTCTGTATTTTTCCAACATAAATGCTAATTCTCAACATTCTGAGAACATTTTGTAAAATTAACTCAAAAAAGTGCACATAAAAGGGACCCTGTGCTTATTTTGAGATGCAGAACTATAATTTTTTGAATACATCTCATTTTGATTGAAGTAATTTAATATCATGAAGTGACTGAACATTACAATGTCACATACAAGCAATACCTATTTCAGTAAACCATGAGGTGTTACACTACACAGAGACACAACTACTGGAGTCAGAGGAGTGAACAGTTCAAGAATGGGAGACAACTGACCAACTATTGCCGTGTTGAGAGAACTGTTATTTAATTAATTATTTACAGATACTCCTACTATTATGATGATGATTCTAAATCTGCACATTTGTTTAGATTTTGTGTGTTATATCCAAAATCACTTTATCTTTCACACTCTATTTCCCTCTGGGAACTCAACAGTATATTCAACATGACTAACAAATGAGGAACACATGCAGTAGGGAATGCATTTAATAAACTCAAATAGGGAATTATTTTTACCTTGACTTGCTCATTGGAAGTCACAGCACAGAAAACAATCTCTGTAAATCCTTGGGAAGGGAACATCCGGAAGCAGATACCACCGATAACACGACCATCTTTTATTAATGCAAGAGTTTTGTGTTTCCTGAGTAGACAAAAATAACAATCACTTTAACTCAAGTACATAGTACATAAAGTGCCATTACCTACCTTTTCTCGGAAATTTGATTCACCTCTTTTCACGATGCTAATGTAATTGCATATGCCTCAAGTTAGCCGCCTGTATCTACAGAAGAGTTGTTATTTTAACATCATGCTTTGAATTTACCATAAAGGTCATCATCATGAAGCAAGGTCCCAGCCTTGCCAAGTACTCTGAGATAATAGAGTAATGCCCAATATATAAAAGTTGTGTTGCTTTTATTGAATCCACTGATGACAGTTATGCCACTGTGCAGTTCTCAGGATGATTTTACCCTGAGTAAATTAGAAATTAATGGAGTTACAGGACAGTGAGTCCTTTCTACGGGATTCCTGTTTCCTTGCATGCATTCTGTATACCTAAGCTATCAGTTTCAAATGCAGCTGATGAAGCAGGAGATGACATTTCTAATTTCTAATCACCCACTGCCAGCAGAATCAAGACAAGAACAAATATCCTTTTCTGTTGCACTGCCAGGAGAGTTGTAATGAGGTGCAGTCTCACCTCTTGTGCCAAGGATAAAGAATTTTAGTGTAATCTTCAAGGTGTGAATACACTGCATCTTTCTTTAGATTATTCAAGACATAGCATCATATAAATTGTAAAAATAATACAGTAAATTTACAGAAGATTTTTTTGGGGGAAAGATAGTGCCAATAGCAAGCCCTTGTCAAAAAAGTTAGTTTGAAGAATGCATGTGGCACCGTTGAAGGAGGTTTATACATATTATATATTATTCTTCTTCCTGTACTTAGTGCTTTTTACTCGTGGAATGACAATAGCAAGGAAGTAGCTAGAGCTTATGTTTTGACCCTGGTTGGATGACAGGTAAACAATAAAGCCTCTCTTATCACTCCTCTAAACTGCACAGAGGAGAGAAAATATAATGAAAGGTTCATGAGTTGAGATAAGGGCAGGGAGAGACCATTCAATTACTACCACAGGCCAAGCAGACTTGACTTCAGGAAATAAATTGAATTTATTACCAATCAAAATCAGAGCAGGATCATGAGAAGTAAAGCAAATTCTGAAAAAGTCTTCCCTCCACCCATCCTCTTTCCCAATCCTCCAACTCCGTCCCCCCAGTAGCACAGGGGCATGGGGAGTGTGGGTTACAGTCAGTTCTTCTCATGTTGTCTATGTTGCTGCTTCCTCCTCGGGGGGAGGAGCTCTTCCCCTGCTCCAGTGGGGGTTCCCCCTCCAGGCTACAGTTCTTCACGAACCATCCTAGCATGAGTCCCTTTCCATGGGGCCACGAGTCCCATTGGCAAATCTGCTATAGTGTTGGCACCTCTCTCCACAGGGCCACAGGACCTGCCTAGAGCCTGCTCCAGTGTGGGCTTCCCACAGGGTCACAGCCTTCTTTTGGGCATCCACATGCTCCACATGCTCTATGGCCTGCAGGGGGACAGTGGTTTTCACCACGGAAGGTGAAACTGCTACAGCAGTTCATGAAGAACTGCAGCCTCTGGGAAGGACCTGTGTTGGAGAAGGTCATGGAGGACTGTCTGTCATGGAAAGGAGCCCATGCTGGAGCAGAGAAGGAGTGTGAGGAGTTCTCCCTGTGGAAGAATGAGCAGCCCTGTCCAGCTAAGGAGGGGAGTGATAGAGCAGATTTGGTGGGCATCTGGCATCCAGCCAGGGTAAACCCACTATAGTCCCACAAAAAAGAAACCATTTGCCATTAATATAGCCATCAAGATAGTATGTGGGTACAATCCAACTAGGCTGATGAGAAGCTATGAGCTCTTGAAAAGACTGAAAAGTGTAGCACCAGCAGAGCTGCCTCCATGCCACCTCTGCTGGCCCCTTCCTACACCCCTGCCTGCAAAGAGCACCAGGCTCTCTCTGCCTCACCCACCAAACCCCTCTCCAAGGATACTCACGGATCAAAGACCAAGCGCGTGATGTACTCCTTTGGCATTCGAGGCAGCTGATGGGAGAACACATTCTGCAAACCAACCAGCCACATCATGATCTTCTTGTTGGGCTTCTGGTTCAGGGAGTTGCCAACCACGTGGAATTCAATCACCCCCCTGCGCTCCTCCAGCCTCGCCGCCTCATCCCGAGCCGAGTGTGCTGAGAGGAAGTTGGTCTGTGCCGTGCAAAAGAGGAACAAAATGAACATTTTGAGATTTCACATCCTCTGACAGAACAGCCTTAATGAACAAACAAATAAAAACCACTCCTTTTTTTCCAACAGGGCTACCAATGATTGCCTTTGGAATGCACCTTTGCATAAGTGTCACCATCAAATAAGCCAGATGTAAGTCTACACTACAGTGTATAAAGGCCTATTTTAACTTATACTGATAAAGGTTAGGTAACAACTGCAATGGTTAGGACTCAGCAAGTTCCAAAGCCCTTGAGGGATATAGCACTCATCCAGTTAAAGCCTATGCCATTAAGTCATATTTTCTTTAGACTTAGCCAGCTTGGGCAAGAGTACTGGATCTGCCTATGCATACTACAAATCACATATTTTAATGTTGGTGCAGGAAAAATCATATTATTTTCATTTAGTAGTGCTTTCCACTATCTCTACCACTATGGTAATAACCTAAAAAGAATATTTTAATTCCTACAGAATTTGTTGTTATATCTAGCAATTGCATCCATATATTTGAATACAGATTAAATTAATACAGAAAATTTATTTTACTTATTTTTTTCAAAATCATTTTACAATGCCAAAACATCTCTGCACGCACATACTGTTTACTTTTTAAAGTAAAGTTTGGCTGCTGGGTTTCTAGTCACTGTCAGCCTCAACAGCCAGGCTGGTACAGCATTTATAATATGCAGAGCCATCAGTCACGGTGCATAGTTTGAATAAGAAATGTAGGTGGTTCCAAATCTTCAGCAGTTTCTAGCTAAACCTTGGCAAATGAGCTGCTGGCAAAACATAGCCCGGCAGAGGGAACAGAAGGAGGAAAAGCCAGCCAAGAAAAAAAAAAAAAAGTGTGCAATTCTGTACCATGGCACAATTCTGTAATTCTGTTTGTTTTTCTGTTCCAGCAGAGAAAAGAGCAACTGGGGAAGACAGAGCAAATAACTGCTTAGATCAGTTTCTACACTAGTTAACTAGGGGGTTTAACTAGAGGTTTTACTTTGGATCTTTCATTCTGCTGCAATATTTGAACCCCATTTAACCTTGTCTTATGAGC
The DNA here is from genome assembly GCF_003031625.1 of Empidonax traillii. Lineage (NCBI taxonomy): Eukaryota > Metazoa > Chordata > Aves > Passeriformes > Tyrannidae > Empidonax > Empidonax traillii. The sequence goes on from NW_020956380.1 coordinate 136,892, forward strand.
TATATCTGTTATTAACAATTAAAAGCATATTCTGGACCCACTCTGTAATAAAAATACCTTGCAAGATAACCTGGAGTCTACCTTTTTACTGTCATTAGTTTCCAGACCTCTTTGCTAGCCATACACAATCCATAAAAAAATTGTAGAACTATTCTTCATGTTAATGATGTATTTCACAAATATTTTTTGTTCACCTAATCATACTCTTTCAAAGTCTGTTTTTCTTGACAGGACTTGCAGATTATCATACTCTATCCATGTGGAACATTTACCAGAAACAAACCATTTACAAACAGACCATTTTCAACACTAAGTCTATATATTTCTCACCTCTGGTCCAAGCATTGCTGCAGGATCTGTAATTGTTGACATTACTTCATTAATTAACTCAATAGGAATATCTCCTACAACTCTTGGTCTTTTGGAATCCTCCAGAGAATAAGGTTCATTATTTTTTCTCTTTTCCCCTGTAAAACAAAACTAGGACAAATTAGAAACGACGAAACTGCTACTAGCACTATGAAGTCTAGCACTTCTGTTATATTTTTTACTTTGTATGACAAGTTTTGGATTTGGTTTCTTTTTCTTTAATCCCCATAGAAAGGGAGAAAGAGAAATAAATAAAATCTGAACAATATTTATCACTGGTCAATTTTGGCTTTGCACTGGAATATTAGCATGAAGCAGGATGAAAGTACCTCTCCCTCTCCTATACCTCTGTAAATTCACAGTGAAACTACTTGCTTTTTCTTTTTGCTTCAAAATCCTCTTCATGGAACCTCTGTGCTGCTGTCTTGAAAGGCCAGTGCTCAACACACAAATTGCAGTGCATACTTCCACGTAAAATGAAATCCCCATTTTAGGATTCAAGGGAACTAAGTATCCATTATATAATTCTTTCACCCATTTTGTAAACCAAGCAGCATGTACACTCTGATGCATCGTACATATTTGACTTTAAAAAAATCCATATAAAGTTTCCAAATCAAAATATCTCATGTTAATTATTAACGGCCCTACTAACTGCAGAGAAACATGTACTACAGCAAAAGCAACTAAAGTAAAATCCATAAAAGAAAAGTCCACGAAGGACTAACAGAGGTACAATAGCAGACAGAGCCAGCTGCTAGTTCAGGATTACCCCACTCATTATACTACTCATTCCCACTTCTGAGGGATAAGTTGAGAAACGGCCTTAAAGAAAGCTGCAGTTTAGGAGGTGCCTTAAGTTCCTCTGGACTGAACACAGGGTGAGAATTCATTTAGGTTGTTCCATTTCCTTGAGGACTCAGTTCACATAAGCTGAGGATCTCTGACCTACAAACTTTCTTGACAGTCTCATTAATTCTGAGGTGTTTGAAAAAGGATTTATTAGGAGAATTTATGCATTCACCAATTTTTTTCTTCCAAGTCTTTTTTTACTTTTTAACTTGACCTCATTCGGGTTTTAAATTTAACCGTGTTGGTGTGTTTATGCTTTTATTTACTGCTCAAATGTAGGTGCTTTCAGTACCTTGAAAGAATAAAAAATCCAAATGTGATGGTCCCTTCTACTCTGCCGTTATTTAAATGAAACTTTTTTCCTGTATAATAGATGTACTCCAAGTAAAGTCTTTTTCAAGAATCTCTAAAATCAGCAGATCTTTCCCCACTTTAATTTAATTTACACAAATTTCTTTTTTCCAAATACAGTTGCCTTTTCTGCTAGTTGAACATTACCATACTGGAGAAAAAGCATGTGTGTGCACATCTTTCATTAAAAACATCTCAGGTTTGCTATTGCAGAGTGAAGGCAAAGGTTACCATACACTGCAACTACTGATTATTTCAACAGAAGCGCAAAAAAAAAGCAAGTTTCTCTGTCCATTACCTAAGTTTGGGTCAAGAGTAGAAGAAACTTTGCAAGCTGGACTCATATTCCCACTGTTGGGTTGCTCCAGTGATGAAGGACTTGCACTGTATGCAACAGATCTTGCAACAGGAGGTGGACTGATAACTGCAATGACATAAAAGACAAATACAAAAAATTCAGGACATAGAACCCATTGTGGCACTGACTGAAGGACTATCACGAAGTTGGACCCACTTTCACTTGAAAAGTAACAGCTAACATTGTGCAACAGAGCGATGCCACAAGCAAAGACATTAAAGCTTTATCTCAATTAACTTTATCTAATGAGGGACTGCTGGATAACAGAGATTGCAAACATCAGGCTTTATTATTTTGCAGTGCTGAGCAGAAGCTAAGAAAACAAACTTCCTTCACATACCTGCCAAGCCTGCTGGCATTTACTTCATGAAAGGGCTTTTTGTAGGGGTCTATTGAAAAGCAAAATCTCATCATTCAGCTTCAGCTGTCTACTTTAACAGCGTTCAAAGACTGGTTGGACAAATCACACTCAATAAAGGGACTTGTTTCATCAGTTAAGAGGATGAAACTACTATTTTAAAAGGTCACTGACTAACATCTCTCTCTCTCTAACATTAGAAAATAAAAAAACCATAAAACAAAAGCAACAAACAAAAAAACCACACACACACACAACCCCCTTCCCCCCAAAAAAACCACCACCACCAAAAATTAAATTAAAAAATAAATTAAAAAAACAAAAAAAACAAAACAAAACAAAACAAAACAAAACAAAACAAAAAAAAAAACCACACACACACAACACACTAATCTGAAATTAGCTGACTTTCATTTGTGTTACCCACCACTAAAGGCAAATTACCTGTCTGGATTCCTAGCTGGCCAGTTCGGGAACTAGACACCATGAAATCCTGATCCCAAATGGGAGAATTCTGGCTGTACACTTCTTCTTCCAGCATAGACAGAAACCTAGGCACAAAACCAGGTGAAATATAGGATAAATCAAAACAGGGTTTTTTTTCAAAATAAGAACTCACAACACTTTTAAATTAAAAACATTTACTGAGTCAGTAAGAAAACGCTATTGGCCAATTCTTTTAAAAAAAGAACACACACAAAATCACAAGCTGAGTAGATATTAAGTATTTTAATTCAGTAGAGTGATTTCATTTAAAAGAACTTATCTTTGATTATAAGCAATATTTATCTAATTTGCAAATGCAGAAAGAAACAGTTACAAACTACTTTTACAGAATAAAGCTGCACTAATAAGAAAGCTATAAGCTGACTGATGTTATACAATGACGACAAAACATGTTTGGATAAACCAGTGTTTTGCAGATACACTTGCTTTCTGCCTCTTACAGATTTATAAAATCCCAGTTTTTGCTACTAACAATGCTCTTAGGAAGATATTTTTAATCCTTTAAGTGTCCTACTGTAACATTCAGTTGCATGTTTGTGCTTGCACAACAGTATTTTTAACCTTACTTTGGTACAGTCGCAGCAACAGCGTGATTTTAAATCTCTCTTAGCATCACTATATGAGAGAATTTCCACAGGTCAGATGATCCAGCACACTTGCCTTCTCAGGGATACATCAGTTCCCTCTCAGGAGCAAGACAGCTGCTTATTCTATGTTCCAAAAAAAGAGTTTTCAGAGCAGAAGCTGACAGGGCATGTTTTTACTCCCTAGAGTCATCTATATGTATAGAAACTCTCTAGCTGAAACCAAAAGAACTGTTGAGTAAGACTTTCTTGAACAGGATAAGGATTTTCAGGATCAAGTCAGGCTCTTGTATTGCATATATAGGACAGCTATACCTAGGCAATGTGCTGTGTTTGCTGCTGTCTATACAGCTGATAATGGCTAAAAAGATTTGTCACAGTGACCTCACCATCTGTGACAGAGCAGAAGGACAAATTCAACTTTATCCAAAGGTACATTTACAGGCAGTACAGAGGCTCTGCCTAACTCTTATGCACACAGGCATAACCAGTAGGTGCTCTCTTTGCCCAGAAAGAGAGTTGGGGGCAGATGGGAATCCTGTGCCAATGCCAGGCTCCATGCTCTGAGACTCAGCTCCTCTGCAGGGTTCACTCAGCATAACACCGGCAGAGAGACAAATGCTTCAGACAAGTACAGCCCATAAAAGATTTAAAATGTTATTCATATTTCCCACAGATCATCTGCAAACAGTGCTTGTCTTTCTTTTTTCCCCCCAGCAGAATATCAAAAGGAACTGCAGTGAATAATAATGCTTTTCAAATTGCTGTAAAAGGCTGTAAAAGGCAGTGAAAACAGGGGCATATGCACACCTACATCCTCCACAAATCTGTTCCTTGCATCAGTGTCATGTTAAATCCTTCTTTATACCTATTTGAGGGCCAGGTCAGGATTCTTTTCCTAGATACATACAAACATTTCTGCATCCATAACAGTCTACTCCAGAGACAGGGTACATCTTTCAAAGTGGTAAAATATGCTACTAATAACAGTAGAAGCAACAAATCCTGGCTCTACTCAGCTTTAGAAAGCTCATGTTGTTTTTCATTCCCCTGAGCACTAACCCAACTTGTAGTCCAACACAGCAGCTTGCGTAGCATCAACGCCACCAGGTCTTCTGAGGTTCAGTTTATTTGTTCTTAGGAGGGACAGGTTTTTCAAGTATGACCTAGAGAGCCAAGTCACCCCCACAAAATAGGGATATAAGACTATGGTATTTTAACTGGGAGATTATGACGAATGATCCTTTCACCACTACCTCCCCTCTTTATCACCAGTAAAATGTTTCAAATTAAGGACTGTCAATGTTGAGCATGTTTCGATAAAGTCATACTCCCACATTCCCCAATATGTAATTATTGTTGTTTAATTGTGAGAGATAGTCATCAACATTCCAGTAATGGAAGAGGTAGTCAATACAAAATTTATGAGTTTAGGATTCACTGGTGCAGTTTTGTACTGACTCCTCTATTCTTTGTCAAATAAACCCGTCTCTTCTGGGCATGGGGTGACTACTTTGTTCCCTATTACAATGCTGAAATAAACTGAAATTCTTAGGTGTATATAAACTCCTGTACAACACTCTCTTTTTTACTGCTCCATCACCAAAGCAGAAGTGAGCACATGTTTTTGGAGATCTGGACATACGTTGTTTCCAAAGACTACAGAAAAAAAAAGTAATGGACCAACAATACCTGCTTAATAGGTAAAAAGCACAATTCCAAAGCACGATGAATAATCCTTTTCATAAAGTAAACCCCAAAGTACCCAAAGCAAAGCAAGTGGTTTCCGTACATAAAATACACTAGTTCAAGCTATGGCAGTAAATAAAGCTGCAGTATCTACTTGTAACTGAATAAAAAGAGAAATTATTTTAAGTTGCAGGTAATTTCCTGCTTTCCACAACAAAGTTACCAGTTAACTTTGAATGCAGGCACACTGTGACCCCTTACTTTGGAAAATGAGTGAGGATTAGTGTTCGTTTTTCTTGAGGAAGCTTGTCTTTCTCTTGCCTGGCCTGCTCCAGCAGTTGCCGTCTCATTACGGTGAAAACAGAGCGAAGCAATGTCCTACCAAAAACCTGGGTGGTTTCATACCTAGGCAGACTGTCACAGAACTGAGGGACATTGCAATAACAAAGCCACCTGTAAAGAGGAAAAAAGACAGATAATTATCACCATCTAACATATGACTTAGTGCAACAAAACCACTACCTACATAATTTATAACTCATCTGAGAGCTATATGACCATATAAATCAGTTCTACAACAAGGCTGGACGGAGTTAAGCAGAATGTATATTGCCCAGCATTTTAAAGAAATGACAGACAAGTAGTATCAAGTCTCCAAATATTCTTTTTCCCTGCAATCTAGTTTCTACAAAGTGCTCTTGTTCCAGAAATAATCACAGATTACAGAAAATTCATTGTTGATGGCAGGGATTCTCTCCACAGCTTGTTCATTCAGCCTCCCACACCTCCTGCCTCTGATTCCAAAGACTCTTAGTACGACCTGTTTTCCTCTCCTCAAACTTCTACATTTCCCCACACAGAGGCAAAAGGGGTGACACTTTTAACTAGTTCCTTCCTAAACTGATTGGACTCCTGTCCGGTTTTCCCACCAGTTGTATTCTTCCCTTTACACCCTGACTTGTTATTCTTTCATTACCAATATCTCCCTCCATAACAAGTTTTGCTTTAAGAAGTACATATGAAAATTACAGCATGACATGTTTTTCTTCTTGGAAAAGGGATGATGGTACTGAAGAGATAATTCAGGAGTACACCGCCTATGTAGGTCACAGTATCTGTTAATCTTATAAATGAGATTTCATTATCTGTGTGTAAGCGAACAGTCACTGGTATCTGGCGCTGTAGCAGAATCAGATCAGAACCCTGATGAAAGCTCCAGCAATGACAAGAAAATGTTAAGAATTGGATGCAAACAGACTGTGTTGGATCCTACATGGGTTTCCTCACCCAGACCCAAAGCACAGCCTGTCTCAAAATGGTCTCCCAAACTCTTGTTCCTTAATCTTTGCAAACATGAATTGCAAAAGAGTTGTGAGACAGAGTTGTTAAAAGACCTCTACTCCCTGTTCTTGGCTGATAAAGAACACCTTTCAAAACATAAGGACGCATGTGAAACTCTGATATGGTTTCATTCAGATCCTCAGGTTTTCCAGTGAAGTCAGTGACTGCAAAAATTCAGGAGATATGCCCATGGAGCACAGCAGCACCCTGAGCGATGCTTCAAGCAGCACAGAGGAAAGCAGCTTACAATGACAGGTTAGATATGATGGGAAGGGATGGCACTTTGGGTCGGAGTGGGCAGGTGGGTTTGAGAAATGGCAAGTGACAAAATTATTAACAACAAAAGCCACTGACCAGAGCCGATTACTTATTGATTCTCAACAAAAATTAGCTCCTACCAACCCTGGCTGATATCTGTTATCACAAACAAATAGAGGTCAAACACCCACCAAATATGGTCTCAGAAGCCCCATGGATTATAAGTGTCCTTTATGCCAGGCAGTTATTTAAGGGGACAAGTCATGAGAGCATCCCAGTCGGACACAGACACAGCAGAGCCTGCCTTATCACTAGCCAGAGTCTCAACTCACCCCAGGGTTTGCTGTTCACCTTCATGGAGCTGAGGTGTGTCAGAGGACAGGCCACCAGGAAAGCAGCCAGAAGGTGGTGCTCACCCTCAGCCAGGAAAAGAGTCCCCAGCAGTTCCTGGTAACCAGGGTGCTGACAGAGGTTGGCTAAGTGTTGCCTGCACTTAGCTGCTGTCACTCTGCTAACTGAAAAAGGCACTGCACTACCGTTGTGAGAAAAAGAAAATTAAAAGAGGCACGGCTTTCTATCCTAGCTCTTCTTCCCCCAGCAACTAAGTTATTGCTTTGAATTCTAACAACGTATTAAAAGGTCATAACAAGAACTACCATTTTAAGGAACCTAATAATATCCATTCCCAATTAGCATTCAAGCACTTGCAAAATTATTTTGATTTTTCGGCTCCTCTGTGATTTGGTTTCAAACAGTGATGCTTTACCATGCTTAATGTTATCTTCTTTTCCTTTCTAATAACAAATAGGGATTTTAGATAAGGCTCACATCTTATGAAGACCAAGAGTACTTTGCAACCACAGAATGTGCAAAAACATTGTTAGATACAGATGTTCATGGACTCTACTCCCTGTTGCTGGCTGATAAAGCACACCTCTCAAAACACAAGGTTGCACGTGAAGCTGACATACTCTCACTAAAATCCTCAGGTTTTCATGTAAACTCCACAACTGCAAAAAATTCACAAGGTACATCCATGGCACAAAGGTACTGGTATATTCCTGAAGTCTGTAGATGCCCTATTTGCAAGGAAGACCTGTTACAAGCAAAAGCAGTGTTACCTGGTATAATTCACTTTATAGCCCGCAATATCATCATTGGGTGACCGTAATCTTCGCTGAGAAGGTGTCTCCAGGTGCCAGTAGTTAATGCGGTTCAGAAACATTTTAGCCAGTTCCACTATTGTTTGTCTTTCCTTCGATGGTAAGTGGCTAAATTTGTACTGCACAAAATTATTCACACCCTTAAGAAGGAAGAAAATCCTGTTTAGCTATTTAGCCATAATTTTTGTAGGAGCATCCTCAAATATTCCTCACTTTATGTTTATTAACCCTGAACTTGCATTACATGGGACAGAAAAATATTGGAGACCATGAACTCCTCACTCAGCTACTTATGTAGTTGCCACAGGATGGTTCCAGTGTACACAGCAGCAGGTACATCCAGATATTTTTATGTAATCTACCATCAGCAGCTGATGCAAGGGCAGAAGAGAAAAATTCATTATTTTTCCTTGCTTTTTAAAGTCAGAGAACAGAGAAAGTTCTGGTAGGCTTTCTTCTTTATGTTCTGTAAATCAAGTATCACCTACAAAACTCTCTACCTACTTTTGAATAGAGTAGGGCTTGTGGACTTCTATTTAATTTTGTGAGTACACATCATATTATTTCTTTGAGAAGCGTCACTACTTCAGAAGCATGTCTCCTCATTGCACTTTGTCCACTTAAAGGAAAAGTCCACGGAACATAGCTAAAATATGTGACTCAAAGTGCTGCAATATATATTTCTTATAAATCAATTATAACACTTGTGTTTAGCAAATAATTTCGTTTGATTGAGTTGCTGAGCTGCTGAAAATAGAATGGAAAATACTGGTCATTTTAAAGCTAAAATTATTTAAAAATAAACTGTAAGAAGAATTTCTCTTATCTCTATGCTTTATTTTTTTAGGTAAATTGAGCAAACAGTAAAAAGAATGTGACAAAAAATTATATTGCATAATTTTTATTTCTATTTTATTTATTTTTATTTATTTATTATAGTAGTGTATTTTAAAGAGTAGGAGTATATGGAGATTACATACACTCATTTTATTTTTATACTCCAACTAAAGGAGAACTTCAGGTGAAGACTTCTCAGAAATTCAGAAATAAAATGGTCTGATTTTCTAAATTATAAGAAGTGACAGCTGCAAGAAGTAATTACTACACATAACAGTCCTCACATCTAAAATACCCTGTTTAACAATAGAGCATCCATTCATTCACTGATGGGAAAACATTGAGCTCCTGTTTCAGCGAGGTATGTGAGCCTCTACATAGTCTCACTGGAGCTAATGGGCAGACAAGCCCACTTGTCTGCCAAAAGTGCATTCTTGGGAGCTCACTTCACGAAAAACTGAATTTGTCATATGTTCTTTATCCATTGTGAGTTACAAAAGCCTCAGTTATTCTTTGGTTTTGGCTTTGTTTTTTTGTTGTGCACCCTTTGAAAGAGAAGGCTATGATCTCACTGAATTGGATTGCAACATTTTCCTTGATTTACAGAAGGCAAGTGTCATTTTAATATTGAATTTCAAAACTTCAACAGCATTTTTCATCACTTGAAACAAAGAGAGATTAGAAGTGCCCACATAAAAGTAGCATTTCAAGCTAATTCTCTGGACCCACAAAAAAGTCAGTTTCATTAAAGCATAAGATGAGTGATGAGAGAAGTCAAATAATGTAACTATTGTGCCAGTACTAAAGGAGAATCAGCAGAAGTCTCCTATAGTCCCTTATTTTGTCCTGAGCAATACACAGAAACTTCTGAAAATGCCTAAAATGCCCTGTTCTCAAAACCAGTGCATCCATTTAAAAAAAAAAAAAAAAAACCAACCAAACCAAAAATCCACTAAAAACATCCCCAAACTCCCAACCCCCCACCAAATAATAATAAGGAAATAAAAATTAGTAAAGAAACAAAAAGAAACAAAACAACCCCAAAACCAAACAAAAAAAAAGACCACCACCTGAACCAAACCCACATCTTGACTCTTTACCTGTTCAATGCTAGGTTTCTCAAATGGAGGACTTTCCAAAGATCCTTCCACTACAGGTTTTCCCATTTGTAAAATGCACTTCCTCAAGAGCTGTTAAAAACAGAAATTTTTTAAAAATTAGTATATTTGCATACACAGAGTCAATGGAAGTCACAAATGCACAACACACTGTGAGCAGTGTTGGAAATCTCCTGGCTATATATCTGCTTGTTTAGTCATCTGAATTTGTAATTATTAAATTTCACTGTGAATCCGTCTTCTTTGAAATGCATACAAGAAGTTTCTCTGAGGAAATGTAGGCAGCTAAGTTAGCTTTGATATCAACTGACTTTATGTAAGTAAAGAAAGTTGTGCAGTTTATAGATGGGACTCAGGGTCAGTTCATTCTTTTGGAACAAGAATCAGTACACTTCGAGTACCAGAATGTCCAGCCCACACTGCTCTACTCAGTAGAGCATTAACCTAGTGAAAAAATGTCCCATCAGATAAAATCAATCCATGCATGAGTGGCAGTGAAACTGGCTTATGTGTGAGAGATTGAAAAACCCAAGAAGACACTCCACAAGTTCAGCTTACTTTGAACAGGTAGAAATAAACTTGCTTGGTGTCTGCATCTTCTTCTTTGTGGACACAGGTGAACAAATACTCCACATCCAATACAATGCCCAGAAGCCTATTCATTTCTTCTTCAGACACATTCTCCAGGTGAGAAACATGAGCAGCTAAACAAAACAAAAATTCAAACTTGTAAAGAGCCTACTGAGAGAACCAATAACACAAGTATTTGCCAGGAGATCTCAAATAAAAGCCCTAACTGTAAAAACACTGATCCTGTAATAACCTGTTTAAACAGAACATCTTATCAGAGGTAACTGAAACATGTGTCACATCGGAACAATTTGTAAAGGTTGTCAAGCGGTGGTGATTTCCACAGCAGAGGAATGATGGCTCGTTGGAATCACATCAACTGTTAACACTTAGAGCCGACCACACAAGTCCTGCTTGTATTGATATGTTGCACTATATACCTACATACATTTTTGACCATTTAAGACAAGGTTTCTTGCCTAAAGAAAACAAACCCATAATTTCCATTAACTGGGTAATAGAGGTGCAAGAGCACCTTATTCTGTGAAGAGTGAAAAAAAATCAGTGCCGAAAATCAGCCTGGAAAAGAAAATGATTGGCTAAGTCTCTTACTTTCATATGATGTAAGATCAAACTATGCTTTGTGCACAGTATATGAACACAGATTACGCAGACTGGACATGCTCATTTGTTTAGAAGTTCACAAAAAAGCATCTTTACACTTATTGTCATTTCCAAGTGACAAACTCCGTTTTATCATCTCCAAAGGCAAATACAGAGCCTCATCTGTAATTTTCAAAAGTTTGAGGTTTCTACATGTAAAACAGGGCATTCACTTCAAGCTGGTTTGAACAACTGGCCCCAGGAAGAGAGAAGGCAATGTAAAACAAGAGGTCAATTCCCAGAAAGAAATATTTGCATTACAAAAAGCAACAAGATCTTCGATGATTCCAGGCCAATGTAGATGGTATGCATATCCTTTCCTCTGAAAGGACAACAAAATATCTTTACAAAGGGGAAAGGGAAAATTACCTTAAAGTTAGGGCATGTTAATGTTTCTATATTTTAATGAATTGTATCAATATTTACTTTTTAAGATGAACATTATATCTTTTCAACAGAAATCAGACACATCAGATGGGGAGGAACTGAGGAAAAATAACACCTGACCTGAAAACAATCATATTTATTTGCCACCCAGAAAAGACAGTTTGTTTTGAGAAGTTTAGTATGACACCAAAACATTTAAATTCAATAAATTTGTTCAGCTTCAAGTAAAAAAGACACTATAGCTCAGAACACGAAAAAGACACCAGCAATTGTTTCCACTTCGGTGAACATTTATAATGCAGTATCTTTGGGGCATGGCCATCATGAGCCTCCTTTAAGGACAAATATTCAGCATTCAGAATAAAATGCTCTCTGCCCTTGAGACAGGTATGAAGGGTTAACATTCCAAGCTGTCTGTCCTGATCTTTTAAAAGTAATGACTAGCCTCCTAGATGAGCTTTTCATTAGAAACTAATAACATTCTAAAGAAACTTTACATTCAACTAACAAATGAATAAAACATCACCACGAGAAGCCATTTCTATGCAGTATCCATAACAATACTGAACCTTGGCTACTTAGTGGCCATGTTTAAACATTTTATTAAACTAGACAATTATTACCCTACTGTGAATTTAAAAATACAATAAGTGTATTAACAGCATGCATTAACTACCTGTTACCATTTCCCATATAAACACCAATGTTTTTACATCAGCCCAACAAACTATTGTTTTTTCAGATGTTCACAGCCCATTCCCAGATTCTGTGGCCCTTAGTAAACCTTCTGTTAAAGTCAAAGCTTTGGAACACTGACATCAAATACTGCATTACTATGACTAGAGTTACACAGTCCCAGTCACATGCACTGCCCAACTGGCACACTCTTCCCCAGCTGCTGTTATGCCTGAAAAAAAAAAAATCCAGTATCACATGTGTAGATTGCTACAGCATGCAGAGCAGAGCAAGCAGAAATAGCAAGTCTGCACTGACATGAAGACCTGCAAATTCGATAAGCAAGTACTGCAATATATGTATTAGGAACAGTGAAAAAAGAGGAATGTGTTTAAAGTCTATATTAAAATCAGTGTGTACATAAAAACACTAGCAATGTGTATTGGACAGACAAACCAAGAAATACCCAATTATGGTCGTGAAGGTGCATAGCAGGAACTGAGGGCAGTGCTAGAGAAAAAAAAAAGGACTGAATGCGTATACAAAGTATTAGCATATTAATTAACTAGGAAAAACCAATCAAATATAAAACATAAAAAAGAAAATATTCTCTGACTACACAACACTCGGTCTTGTGGTTGGAAGAAAATGAATTTTCCTAGCACCCAATTCAGTCACCACTTCACAGCAACATAATATATCACCCAAATAAAAGAAATATTCATTAAAACAACCACTTTGAGCCAAGCTGTGGGGCTGAGCACCAAATAGATGAATACAAGTTGTAGGTAAGTAGACTATAAATTAATACACACCATTAAATAGATTTATGCACTAAAACCTGCACTGGCTTGAAGATCAAACCACACTCCCAAAAAGAGATATCTCAAGCAAGACAAGTATCTAGGATTACCTTTGAAGGAAAATAATAAATCTTAAAAAGGAAAAAAAAAAAAAATAACATCCTACATTTTACATTAGACACATCAGCTTTAACCAGTACAGAAATTACTACATCGCTATTTCAAAGGCTTTCCAAGGAGGAGAAAATTCAGCACAGATAATCTGAAGCCTACACACCTTGTGGTAAATTTGGTTTTAAAGGTGTTCAGCAGGAACACACTCATTTACAGGAGATGAATAGGAAACTTATCTTGGAAAACACCACCGAAAGACATGTTTTTGCCAGTAGTATGAGGAAGCACACAGCAACTCATTTCAGTTATTTCAAATGAAACATCTTTCTCATTAGCTGTGGTCAGAAAGATAAGAAACTTTAACTTTTCTAAAAAGAGCAGGAAATAATAATACAGTTTCTTCCATAAAGTACTTTTGCTGGTTTTACACTACTGGTTTTCCCTCATTCCCTAGCTAAGGAGTGAAGACCAAAACCAGCCTCAGCCTTTAGAAAAGCCAAGTTTTTCACACAAATACATAACATCCACAAATTCAGCTGAAGAACAGAGAACTGATAGGCATATCTTGCTAGTTTAAAAGAAAATTTAAAAAAAATGTAAATAAATAAAAGAATAAGCTCTTTCTTCAAAGGTCAGGAATCAAAGGGATGGGTAACACAAGCCACCCCAACTGCATAAACAGAAGCAGCACGGAGAAGGTATATGATGGAAAGTTGGAACTAACTTGGCTAAAGTGACTAAATTTTCTGTGATACTATGCATTTCCTAATCTCCTACAAAGCAAACCCAGAGTCTAGGAGTATCAGGGAAGGAAAGAACTGCTCAAAAGCCTATAAATAAATTTCATGTAATGAGAGCATAAAAAGAATAGAGAAGAAATGGAAATAAATCCCAACTAAAAACAAGAAAGTATTCCATAAAAACCACAATATTATTTTTCAAAACTAAAAAAAAATAAGTGATCTATTGTGAAGGTTTTAAATTCCCTTTTTCTTATTTCACTGTCTTAAGTTTTGGACAGCAACAAAAATTAAATAGCAACTGCTCCTTTTCAATTAGTTCTGAATTTTTTTTTAGCTCAGTTTTTATTCGATATTTGCTAAAAAGGGCATGTATCAGTTGGAACAAGTCTAGAGAAGAGCGACGAAGGTGATCAGAGGGCTGGAGCACCTCTCTTAAGAGTTGGGAGTATGGAGAAGAGAATGTTCCAGGGACACCCCTTAGCAGCCTTCTAGCACCTATAGGGGCCTTCATGAAAGACAGAGAGGGACTTTTTACAAGGACATGTAGGACAAGGGACGATGGCTTTAAACTGCAAGAGAGTAGGTTTAAATTATATACAAGAAAGAAGGCGTTTTACAATGACTGTCATAGAAAATTGGAACAGGATGCCCAAAGAGGTAGTGGATGCCCCTTCGCTGGAATTCAAGTTCAGGTCAGACGGGGCTCTGAGCAACCTGATGTAGTAGAAGGTGTACTTGCTTAGTGCAGGAGGGCTGGACCTTTAAAACATCCCTCCAAACTCAAACTATTCTATGATTGCAACACATACAGAAAAAGTCATCAGCTTTTATTTTGGATAAGTATAAATTCTTAAAATAATACTACAGCGATTCACCGCTATTTTTCAGGCTATGTGTGTAATAAATTGTTATTTAGTCTAAGTCTGAAAAACAAAATCCCCCAAACCACAACAGCATTTAACAGTGGATTTTGAGCAGTTGCTTCCAAGATATGTGAGCTGTCAGCACATAACTTAGACAATGCTAAGATATACAACCTAGGTACTATTTTCTGCGACACAGAAAAGGCACAGTTCTTTTAGTACATAGGAGTACCTGCTTTCATGAATATTTTATATTTATTCTAAAATAAGGAAACCTAATACAGCTTACCAAAGAGTCATTCATGTGGTATCTAAGGCAGCTGACATAAATCTTTGTGAGGTTAAAGCATATGTAACACAAAGCATTAAAACTGCTATGGGTAGCTTAACAGCGCTCTTGCATTTTAACAGCTTTGAATGTCTGTGTTGTTAGAAGTTATACCATAGCTGAATTTATTCAAACCTAATTTTTTTTATATTTCCATATTAAACATGCTTTTGAAATATCAAACATATTTTAATCTAAGTTATTGACATTTACATCTAACCACAATCCCCGTTCCTAGGTCTTGGCACGGCATCTCGACTTTCATCTCACAAAAGCAGAGATTCCGGGGGTGGGGGGGCACGGGGGCACGGACTGCGGGAGAAAGGGAGACGCTTACCCAGCGTGTGGCTGCAGCTGCGGCAGGGCTCAGCCAGGCTGACAGCCGCCTGCTGCAGCTCGGCCCGGGGCGGCGTGGGAGGCGGGTTGGGGTTCTTCCAGCCATTGCATTTACAGGATTCCTCGGCCTGAAATCAAAGCAAAGGGGTATCGATCAACAAATTGATGATACCGTGTTATTTCAAAAGCCATAAAAAAAGAAATACAAGCTGTTGTTTGGGTTTTTTTTAATTACAAGTCGCTTTTGGGGGGGGGGAAAGGAATTGATGTTGAGGAGAGGGGGACTTGGGGTGTTTTGCTGTTGTTTTGCCTGGGTTTGCACTTTTATCGACCACATTACTAGCCTTTATTTTCTAGAAATAGTCAGAAACAGAATAGTACCCCAAACAGAGACATTAACATAGTTATGGTAAGCAAAATACACACACAAACCCTGACTAATTCCTTTACAGAAAGCCCTCACTCAAATGAAAGAAGTTTTCAAACATTTACTGGTATATCCACACGTACAGATCCTGCCACTGAGACAGTTTTGATGATTTAAACACAAACAGGTTACCTAACAGGAAACACATTTATCACTGCCTCATCAACTACACTGGCAACAAGGAATCATGCAACTGAAACCAAGCCCATGACAACCCAATCAAGGGTTAATCAGTACTGAAATAACCAAACAATAACTGCACTACTGGAGAATGCCGTCTAAGGCAAGGCTTGGCCACAAAGGCAAAAGATGTCAAAGACACTTCCGCTGCAACCTGCTGCTTTCCCTGGAAAGTTTGTTTACACTCGCTGAGCGTTAAACACCAGCAATAGACTGCAGCGAAAAGGGAAGACCATGAAGGGAGAGGTTGTGACTTTGGTAATTATGTCTCAAATGACTCAGAAGTTCTGAGCTCTGATTCCAGTTTCTGAAGAGCAGCTTTAGAAGAGGGAATTTCCTTCTGCATATCCAAAAGATCTTAGTTATTTTGATGGCAAAGTACTTCTAACATCATTCATACTCCTATTTGAAGATCTAATTGGAAGGAAAGTTGCTTTTCTACTGTTCAGAGATACCTGTGCACTGGGTTGTAAAAAGATACTCAGGAAACTGCACTGCCAAGACCTCAGTGAGGAAAGTATGCCAAGTGGTGCATAATATTTATGGTTGAAACAATCTTAGTAGGAAAAATTGTGATGTTAATATATCCAGCACTCGTGTCATTTTTCAAAACCGATTCTGCATAGATTTAATGCAATCTATTTCAGGAACCTATTTCATTTTCCTTTTAAGTTTCCAAATCCCATCCTACCTAAGGAAGAAGCACCCAGGAGAAGCAGAAAGGATCACAGCTTGACAGCTCCTAACACTGACAGCTTTGTAGATGGCTGGTAAATTGTTCTTCTAAACTAATTTTAATATTCAGCAACCCAAACACCAAGATAACTGCTGCCTGCAGTTCACTGAGCACCACATGATATTTTTACCATCTCTAGCGCTTAAGCATTTATCCATCTGGGCTCTTGGCCCTGGGTGCCATGGCTTTCGCCTGCACCAAGGGCAGTCTGGCAGGTAACATGGGCCACGAGTGGCATTTTCAGCAGCCAGAGCCACCAGGATGACTCAGAAATTCACCTGCAAGTGCCCAGCAAAACCACTTCCATATATTTCCCTTGAAAAAAAAAAAAGACAATCTGCATTGCCTGAACCTCCTGGCTCTCCAAACTCATTGTGTGTGTGCAGACCACCTGCCATCCCATGTATTTATAATGTTAAATCAGGGAGGTTTCAGAACGAAATGATGGGAAGATTAAAACAAATTTTTTTTAAGTCTCATAAAATGCAATCTGAAAAGACTTGAGTGAAGTTTATGTTCTTTTTCTATCATATTTTCTATGAGTAATATGACTGGCAGAGAACTGAAAGCAGTCCAGTGTTATTTTAGAGGAGAAAACATCTCTTACAGTTTCACAGGCATTGAGTCAGTTTTACTTTTGTTTGTCATCCAGACCTACAGGACCTCTTAAAATTTATTGACTAGAGAGATCAGTGATTGAGTGATACCTGTGTACCACAGATTGCCCTGGTGCAAGAACTTTGGACATCTGTGAGATTACTAGAAACACCACTTTCAGTTAGCTCCTCAAGCTAGACAAAACTGAGGCCAAATAAACTTAACACATTTGTTTTGTGGGAAAGGCAAAGTTGCCACAAAAGTTTTTGCATTTAAAACAATGATAGAGAAACAGCTGAAAAAAAAATTATGTCTGAAAATGAGATTATTGCCAAAGAAAATGCAAGATACAATTGTGAAGGAGCTGTCAAACAAAAAATGATTGAATATTATTATAGAGAAGTAAGATTTGATCCTTCCCATGCAGCTGTCCAGACAAATGTTCAACACTCTAAATTAGTGACATAATATAATGCTTATTATTACTTGTCTTAAATTATGACACAATGAAACGTTCTCAAACAAAGCACAAGCTTTTTGAGAATTTTATCTCTGAGTGGAGGCAGTATTTCACAGAAGCTCACCAAACAATGTTTACTGTCTAGGCAAAAAACTATAAACAGCGAGTAACTACACAAACTTTAGTGTCACACAATAATTAGCAGTAAAGCTGCAAACAGATACATGAATTGTGATAACAGCTCAGTTAAACTGCCAAAAATAAATATCAACCCACCCACAGAAGAATAAAAACAGCGTGTTCAACGGCAATTTTTTTCTGCCCTCGTTGGTATTTCCTCGCCAGATCTTTTTGCAGCAGCTGTTAATTTGTATTGTTCAAATTATTTCAGAAACCTTCTCAAAGAACCAATAGGGTGGGTTTTTTTGTTAATCTCTCTATAAAACATGGAATCAGCAGGAATGTTCTGTTAACCAAGGGGAAACAGAACCCAAAAAGGTCCTCTTTAAAACTTAGTTTTTAGTGTAGATGTTGACAGTGCAAATATTTTGCAGTGAATATGCAATGTGCAGTCCTCGATGGCTTAAACTGCTGAGTTCTTTTAAATC
Source organism: Empidonax traillii (assembly GCF_003031625.1). Classification (NCBI taxonomy): domain Eukaryota; kingdom Metazoa; phylum Chordata; class Aves; order Passeriformes; family Tyrannidae; genus Empidonax; species Empidonax traillii. The sequence goes on from NW_020956380.1 coordinate 155,167, forward strand.
TTCCACAGTATTTTGTTTATTCAGTCCTTGCTTTGACTATATTCAGCTTTTTCCTTTATTGCTTTTTTTAACGTCACTCATCTGCTTTTCATTAGAAAATAAAGTATGACTTCACCTCCTCGAAAACTCAATTTAAGATCAAAACAGTTTTGAGGGGAGGAAGGAAAAAAGCATTTGAACTAGCATATCTAGTCCTTGAAGCCTTTTTTCTGGGACATTTGCAGAGCTTTGAAAAATTCGCTGGAGAACGTTGGGGACTTGTGCCTTACTAAGGGCTGCAGCATAATGACTGACATCTTTACAGGCCCAGGGATCATCAACACTGCACCTTCATTGGTGGTTTGTAATAAAATTGGGTGAGTGCAATATAATAAAACACAACAACTACACAACTGTTGCTTGCACTCCCCTTCAAAAAAAAAAAAAACATCCAACTACAAAAACAAACAAACGTGCAGCAATTATGTATATTTAGCACTGCAAATGTAATATAACTGAAATATAACTGAAATATAATTCCAATTGCGTTTTGTTGCAGTTGGTTGTTTTTTTTTTTTAACTCCTTCCATATTCAGTTGAGTGTTACATTGTGGGAAATCGAACTGTCCAGTAGCCCTGGGCAGGGAAAACTACAAGACTGGGCAAACTAAAGTTCCCGTTTCCTTTAGAATATTGAATATATTGAAATATATTGAATAAAAATGGAATGTGAAAAAACACAGCATGTTTTACAATTGCTAGTATTTTTATTTAGAAAGGAAACATATGAACATTACAACATTGTATATCTCAGTCCCTTTTAAGTGGATTCCAGGTACCCAAATAATAATGAATAAATGAAGAATGTTACAGTCACTGAGGAACTTAAACATTCCTCCCCTTTTCAGACAGTGAAATGAGCCTAAGAACATGGAAACTTCGAGCTAACTTAATTATAAAGTAAAATACCCAACAGTTTTAAAACCGAGTTTCAAATAGCCATTGTGCTGGACTTTTCTTTCCAACTCAAAATCATACAGGTTGCCCTGCTTGGTACTTGAGATGCCAAGCAGTCTCAATACATTACACACACAAAACATTACAGATCTTTTTTATTTCCAGTAAGTATAATTACTCCAGAAAAAATACTCATCCTCCCAACACAAAAGCCATGTAAAATACCCTATAAGCTTTTTCCTGCAAGCAACAAGCTCAAATGGATGATTTCAAAGAACGCCACACAAATGATCACAAATACACTGATGAATTTAAAATACATTTTTTTCCTACTCAAGTGTCCAGTATCCAGCAACCAGACAGCTAGACACTGCTTGGAGAGCCACTCATACGTATCAGGAAATTAGCTGACCCATTTATCTTTAACAATACAAAATAATCAGTTCAATGGGCAGCTCTAAGGACATGTTCTTAATTTACTGATCAATCCAATTATTTCATTCCATGTATTTTCCAGTTTCACTTACAGAAGAAAATTAGGCTAACATATAAAGACTTTATTAAAAACAGGCATCCCGTTTCTACCTTGTAAAGTTAATGGTAGATTTCCTATTTAATTTAATGGAAGATGCTTTAATTGAGCCTGTAAGACCCTGTAAAACAGATTCGCCCCACTACGAAAACAATCACAAGAAAGCTTTAGATGTCTCGTATGTCTCCTATGCACTTCTGCAGAAAATAACCTTAGTACATTTCAAGCTCAGCTTCAAGGAGCTCTGTACAGAGCCCAGAAGTAACACAGTCAAGTTTCATCTTAATCTACCTTATAAAAATCAGGAAAAAAAAGCTTTCCTTAATAAGAGATGGTACAAGTTTACCTTATGAGCTCTTATGTGTGAGAAAATTGTATAGAGGTCACTCAAGATGACAAGTGGGAAGCAGAGCTTCTAGCAAGGGTCAGCAGATGGTCTGGAGCCTGGGACCCAGAGTTTACTCAGATCTGTTGCTCACCTGCTGCAGGTCTTTGGCCATGTCATCTCATCACAACCCTTCTCACTCTGTCTACTTTGCGTGTCTAAAGCACAAAGTCCTTCTTCAAGGAGGTATTATTACCTGCTACTTGTGCAAATGCCTTAGGCTACTGGGTTCTAATTATATTTATAAACACCTAGGCATTACTGTGAAATGCATACAATGAGAAATAAACAATTTTACAGAAAACTTAGTGTACTAAAATAGTACATATTTCATCTTGTTTATAAGAAAAACTCCCAGGGAGACTGGAGAGAGAGAGTTGTATTTTCACATACTGTAAAGCAATAGGGAAAAAACCTGCAGAGGAGTTTTCTTTCTACATCTTCATTAAATATATTTATCTGTGTAAGTCACACAGTGCTGCTTTTATATAAAGTGCTGCAAGCTCGCATGCCTAATGCTCAATTTCACACTGAACAAAACCAAAACGATGTATGCAGCCATTCATAAATGCACAGATATTGTAAATGCCAAATACAAATCCCCTCACAAGATCACAGTGCTACTGTGCACCTCCAAAAGTCAAGAAAACTGTGCCAACTTCTAATATCTCGTTTAGAATGTCACCCTCCTCCTTCAAACTTGGGCCTTTTAAGAAGGTTTCTTTCTACTCAAAAAAACCTGTCCTGTCACTTCCACCCAGACCTTCTCTCACAGGGGAACAAATTAAGTGGAGCAGCCCAACAGCTACAACTCTCTTCTGCAGTTCTTTCATCAAGAAAAAGAAGCAAACCCTGCATTTGTCTAGCTTTGGTAACAGCTCTCTAAACTTCAGTTTCGTTCTGCTCAGGATACATGCATGCTGGACATATCTTTCCCAGCAGGCTTTGTCCATGTTTCCCATGAAGAAAAGGAGTAGCTTGAAGAAGGATCCCTCTTGAAGAAGGAGTTCTTCACCTGGGGACCAAGCACCCTGCTCCAGAGAAGGGTTTTTCACTCTCTTCTGCTCAGCATTTCTGCTACCGCCAGTGAGACTCACCCTCTGTGTGGTCGCTGACCTCTCCACCTTCATCTCTAGTGAGCAGATGCTCCCTGCCTCTGTTACTCTCAACATCTCTGAGGTTAAACTCCTAATAAATTCTGTGTGCTGAATCTTGCAATGAAATTTATGTGGGAGAAGGTGACTGATGCTAAGGATGCCATTACATATTTTAGCACTCCAGCTTGTACAAAATCCACATATGGTCACTACTTGAATGAGCACAGATGTCCCCTGTGGAGATGGCACAAGCCTTTGCCTTCTCTCACCCTTCTGCATGCACACACAGAAATGCAAATTAAATGGAAGTTGCAACTCAAAGTAAGAAAAAGTTCAAAGTTACACTCTGCACTGCTACAGTTTCTGGCAAACCACTAATGTTACAAGCCAAGAAGTGTCATTCTGGAGCACCTGCCAGGTCTTCAGGAAGAAGACTAAAACATTCTTCCATCCTGCTCCATCCTTCCCCCTTTATCCCACAGGAGAAACTGCGTGATTAGTTTACAAGGAGTTTCCAGTCTGCCTACTTGTTTCTGTTATGAGACCTGAAAGCAAGGTGCCTGCCACCGAATTACTGGAGAGAACTCAAATAGCAAAGATAGGGTTTGCATTCTAATCTTAACACAAAAGAGTGTTCAATGCTGGAGCTGCAGCTACATCCTGGCAAGAGGAAGAGGCCTTGGGGTGCTCCCAGCCATGGGTCCTGTTCCATTCATCACTGGAATGCCAACCAGATGTGCAACCAGGACTTGTCACGAATGAAGGCCAGCAAGGACACCCCAGCAGAAGACTGACAGTACAAGTGGTCTCCAATCTGCACCCCAGCAGTGCGCCAGAGTCCTGCGAGAGGAAAAGAGGGGCTGACAGCAGGCCACAGCGTGCCCTCCTCCCATCTGACATGGTATGTTACCCTGACAACAAGGCACTGTGACAGCACACATGTGAGGCCAGTGAGTCCCCAAAAAAGCAAAGGGTTTGGGAGGAGACAAGGCTGCCTGCACTTCTTTATAGCACAGCTACCTCTGTGGGGCAAAGCACCACAGGAAAAGGCTTTTATCCTCAAAAACATCATCTGGAGGAAGAAAGAAAGCACCAGTCAAGGAAGAAAAAAGCAACTCAAGCACACACTCACTTCCCTAGCAGCCCATGAAAAATTTACCTACTCCTCAACCAGTTACATTTGACAGCAAGTCTTGGTAACATTAAAATATAGAGGTGCAAAGGGCACTCAGCACTAGGAAAGCCTCAATTCATGGGACCCAGCCTGCAGTGAGGGCCACAAGGTTCAAGTACACAAACTGCTCTTTAACCTTACTGACACCGGTGTAATCTTGCAATGTCCCATCTATGTGCCAAGGCTGAAGTGTGGGTGCCAGCACATTTGGAAACAGCTAAGAAATTGCAATGTGTGTAATTTGCCCTCCTAGGACAGCACTCTGGCATGCCTTCAGTATACAGTTAAAGCTCCTCACACCACCACAGGACTACAGAGCCGTACAGTGATGCTTTCTCTTGTATGTTAGCCGTTAGTTTGGCCTTTCACTTAACATCTGCCTGCGTTAGAGAACAGAGAAAATAAGATGCACATTTCTCACAAACAGCTATTCTTCAACTCTGAGAGCATTACTAGAGGATTTGACATCAGCACTGCCAATCTCAACATGTCAGCCCTGCTGTGCATCCACGAATTGCCCTGACAGCAGCAGTGCAGCCCGTGCTCTGAGCATGCTGGTCCTCCCTGCTCCCCGCATGTGCGCACAGGCGACAATGCCCGCGGTCACTGAGCTCCGAAGCCGGGAGAGACAGCTCTCACTGCGCTCTACAATAAACAGGCGAGTCCTGTTTCTCCCACCAAGAAGAAAATCGCAGGTGGACAGAAAGTGCTTGTGGAGGGAAATCCAGGACAGCTCTCCTGAATGCGAGCGCCGGGCAGACAACGGCGAAGAGACGCCCTGGCCAGGGCAGGGTGAGGGTGGCTGGGGGAGCCCGCTCTCCGCCCGGGCACCAACACACCGGGCACTGGCCCGGCGCTACGTGACTGCCGGGGATACAACTTTCCCAAGCGCGGAGGCTGCGCCCCTTGGCTCCTCTGCCAGAGCGGTGGCGACGATGCCAGCCCCGAATCGGGGCAGTGGCTCCTATGGGGTCAACAGCTCCACGATGCGGGGTCGGAGCAGCCCCCGCCCGGGGCCGGCCCCCCCGGGTATGAACCACCTCCCCGCCGAGGTGTTTACGCCAGGTGTGCTGCTGCAGCCCTGTTAATTAACCCAGCGCTCAACCGGGAGCCGCCCCGCCCGCCACCGTCTTCCTCGGAAGGACGGACGGACGGACGGACGGACGGACGGACAGACAGACAGACAGGCGGGCGCCGGGGACGGGCAGCAGGGAGGCGGCACTGCCCGCGCGGTCCCGTGTCGGGTGCGCGTGTGTTTTGTTTTTGCGACCGCCGGCCGGAAAGCTCCGGGGGGAGAAGGATCCGCCGGCATCGCCGGAGCTGCCACTTCCGCGGGCAGCGCCGGGCGGCAGCCGGGCCGCCTCCCGCTCCCGGCACGGCGGGGCACGGCCCTTCCCCGCCGCCTCCCTCCTTCCTCTCCCGTCAATCCCCACCCTCCGTGGGCGGGTGGGCGCCCGTGGCTGCCCGGCCGGGTACCTTGCAGGCGGAGTAGACGCCCAGCTTCTCCAGCTTCTTGGCCCGCGGCGCGGCGCGCAGCTGCGCCTTCTTCCCCGCCGTGCGCGTCGAGCCGGGCCCCCCGGGGCTCTCGGCGGCGCCGCGGACCGGCCCCCCGGCGGTCACCGCCGAGGCTGCCGGGGAGCCCTGCTGCGGCCCGCCCGCCGCCCCGGCCCCGGCGCCGCCAGGCTCCGCCATGCCCGCGGCGCGGCGGCAGCCGCCCGTCCGGCCAGCCGGCGCGGTGCGGGGCGACCGGCCTTAGACCCTCCCCTTCGCCGCCGCCGGCTGCTCCCCGGGGGGGGCGGGAGGAGGGACCCGCCGCTCCGCGGGCGGCTCCTGCCCCGCCGGCGGCGGCGGGGGGGCTGGCGTTCGCCTCCCGCCGCTGCGCACCGCAAGGGCGCGCCCGCCTCCCTGCGCGGGGGCTGCGCGGGGCGGGCGGCGCCCCCGCGGGAAGGGCGGCGGCGGCGGCGGCGGCGGCACCCGCTGGGTGCGGGAGCCGCTACGGAGCCATCCCGGCCCTCCGGGAGGCTGCGCGCAAAGTTGCTCCAGAAAGAGGCGGCATCTCCGGCGGT